>NC_051438.1:27330210-27381503 GCF_001649575.2 Kryptolebias marmoratus | reverse complement strand
GTTCATTAAAGTCTGTTTGCTCTAAATTCTGTATAATCTGTAACTGGGAAAAGGTCATTGATATTTCTATATGAATGATTTGACATAATGCATCTAAAACCAATTAATTTATGTAATTTTTAATAAATATTGATCGTGATCGGCCCTTGGCTAGGACCAAATTTTTAATTTTGACCCCCTTGTGTTAGAGGAACGTCCCGCTGGAGTCTGGCTGGTCTATCAGAGCTTTAACAAAAGGAGCACTGATGCAGAAAAACTGCAACTGGAAAAAACTGCTTGGGTTAAAAGCTGAACGATTAACATTGATTCCTGTTTAATGAGTAAACGAACATCAGCTCAGAATCAGGTCCATCTCTGTAATCGCAGGTATGTGTTTAACCGGCGCCTCGGGCCTCGAACTGCTCCAGTGAAGCATCCGTTCGGCCACACATGGTCGACATGTTGCAACTTCAGGAGGCATGTGTTCCCCCAGGAGGGGAGAAAAACATGCCTTCCTCCTCCTCCTCCTCCTCCGTCCAACTGATGAAACTTCAGGACACACTTTAAAGCCATCAGTGACACGGAGTTGATGTTACTTTAATAATAACAAGGCTGATTTCTACCATAAAAAGGGAAATTTACTGTTCTGTGAAAATGCGCTAAAGTTTGCTGAAGGAGCTAAAACTAAACTGTTAAAGCTAAAAGAAGCAGAGCGCCAACGAGGAGCTAAAAGAGGCCAAAATTAGACCAACGCCAGCAAAAGTAGCAAAAGGCCAGCTGAGAGCTAAAAGTAGCAGGACAGTAGCTAAAAGTAGCAGAGGGAAGCTAAAACAGAGCCCGCAGCTGAACGTTGTTTTTGAAGGAATCGATGAGATTTAAATGTATTTGTAATTAAAGTATAAACGTGACAAAAAGCAAATCCCCTGAAGGAGCTGAACTTTTCATAAATTAGTGGCTGAAACTTCACAGAGAGTAAAAAACTAACTGTGTGAATGCTGAATCCCAATCATCATTTAGTCTGACCTTTAAAGCTGTCCTGTGTGACATAAAGCCCACAGTGTGACTCAGCAGAGTGAACACATTCACTGAAAACATCATCACTGATGAAGAAAAGCTGAGGGCTGAGGTGAAACTCCTGACTCTCCGGAGCTTTTCCTACGCAGATTATTACTGTGAATGAGTGGAGAGTAAACCTCGGGAAGACGGAAAATTCCCATTTTGCTTCCTCTTTTAAAGCCCTGCTAATACTTTCCTATTGCATATTTTAAAAAAGAGCATAAGGAGGCTTTGTGTGAGGCTCTAAGTCAGAATACGGAGACTGGAAGCGCTTACTGTGGGGGTCGTTTTTCTCCCGGATCCCATCCACGCCTCCATCGGATTTGATCCTCAGGAAGAAGCCTCCGTTTTTACAGTACAGCCTCTTGGGCTCCTTGAAGCTCCCGGGAGGAAAGCCGCCGCTGCCGCCGTCTTCAGGTCCAGAGGGAAGTGTTGTGATTTCTCCTGTGGCCATCTCCTCCTGTTCACCCTGCGTCCTGCCAACTGCGTCGCCTCCTCCTCCTCCTTTAAGAAGCGCAGAGACCCTCGCTGTGGCCTCCCACCAACCTCCTCCCCTCCTTCACAAACTGACTCCACTTCACCTCAGAGGTCAGTTTGCCTCTCCCTTTTAGCCCCGAGAATCTGAAGCCCAGACACTCCTGCAGGCTCCTCGCCCGGGGAGGCCGTGCACGCAGGTTTGATTCCCTCTCTTCTTGCAGCGTTTGAAGCAGGGCAGCTGGCTTGGATCTCCGATGAAGGCTTTTCCCTTTTGGGCCTCAGTTCGCATGCGCCCTAGGAGCTCCAGCACACACACACACACACACACACACACACACGCATGCTCACGCCCACTAATGCTCGCCAATTTAACCAGCCAACCCAGAAGAGGCTGGGAAAAGAGAGAAGGGCACAGAGAGGGGGACGTGCAGCTGGTTCTCAGCCACTCAGAGCAGCAGAAACCTTAACAGAAACCAGCGTTTTCATTCATCAAGTAAAGGGCGAACAGTCCGTGTTTCAGTGGTTCCACAGAGTCTGATCCTGTCACTGAAGAGACGCACGGCCACGTCACATTCCACATTAGCGTGCATAAACGTTCAAATTAGTAACTGCATGTCCATCTGAGTGCCTTTCTGCCAAAACAGAGTAAATAATGACAACGACCCAGTCTGACCCATGCAGATCAGTCACATAATCTGTTTCCTTGTTTTAGTGAAACTTCAGGAAATCGAGAGTTGTGACAGTTTAACAACCAAACAAAAAGAATTTAAAGGTACTCACTGCAATGTCATGAAGACAGGTCAATGATAATAATAAAAAAAACCAATTTGCACAATTGTCTTTCTCACATACATGATTAACATGTCCTTAAATCAAAAATGTAAAGTTGAATTTGTTCACCGACAGAAACAGGTCAACAACGGAGACGTCCGTGGAAGAGCTGTCTGGGATGGACTCTGACAGTTTTGATGCACAGGAACGTATTCACGCTCAGATCTGTCGGGTAAACTATGCAGATTAAAGCTTTGTTTACGCTGAGTGCGTACCCGCATTTCAGAATTTTTTAAATCAAACTGCTGGAGTAAACTCTCTCACACTGCACTGTTTGACATAGTTCAGGATAAACGTTTTACGATTATTTAATTTTAACTGTGGGAGTCAAACTAATTCAAGATGGCCGCCACAGCCAATGGTTCTTAAAAAACACAAACGTTGCTGTAATTTAGTCAGTTTTACAGATACTGAGCTAAAATGTGGTGTGGTAGTAGATGAAAAAAAGTAAAAAAGTAAAGTAACACATACTTTAAGAACACTGCTTTCGTTTAAAACCTTAATGGAAGTCAATGCTGTTTGTCTGTTAGCAAAATATCTCAGAAACCATTAGATGGATTCCAATGAAACTCTCTGATATAAATATTATGAATGTCTGTTAAAACTGAACATACTGGAAAAATATTTATAACAAATAAAATCCTTCAGTCCTTAATATTTGACAAATCTAACTAATTCTGAACATGAGTCTGTTTGCTGTGAAAATACAGAAACAATTTATTGTGTTTGATAGAAAAATGAAACCTGTTACTGAAAATTAAATTTACTTACTTAAAAAAAAAAAAAAAAAACTCTTGAAGTTTCTAATGTCTATGTCTCCCCCTAGTGGTAGAAATTGGGCAGCATTTTATTCAAACAATCTTTATTTTAAAAACAATTAAACACAGCATGTCAAACCATAACATGAAATCATTTTTTTTATAAATTATGCACCACTTTGATTTAAATCAATCATAACAGCATCAGATTGTCTTCACCTTTGCGTCCTGTGCCTGTGATCACCTCTGCATCCGTCTGTAACACCAGGAAAACAAGATCTAAAGCTTTCCTCCACGCTTCCTGCTTCACGCTCAGGTTATCGTAGATTCTCGCCGCTGGTGTTTTATCTGCAGAGGCGTCTCCTTCAGCCTCCAAGGCCAGCTGTGAGAACTTCCCTGCCATGATCTGATCTCTGTGAAAGTTCTGCAGCTGCCGGCTCACAACAGTCCTCGCTTCCACTGCTGAGAACCTTCCAGCGTTGACCGTCACGGTGGTTATATAATCTATTAACCCATCTGCCATCAGCTGCAACACATGGCCTCTGTGGAGACCGGCAGCTGTCCCTGTTTTAGTTTCCTGAGCCCGATCAGCGTCCGCCTGGCTGTGACGCTCTGCTGCTTTCTGTAGGTGATGAATACAAAGCATCTCTGTGGCCCCAGCACCGGGCAGGAGGACCCGGTCTTTCAGTGCGTGGTGTAAACGATGAGCACAGGCCCAGAACTGGTCCTCCAGTGCCTGCAGCTTCCCGTCTACGCAACTTGTGATGACTGCTGTGACCAGCCCAACGCCCCCGCCCGTGGAAATGTTCACAGCTGCTGCAGGCTTCCTTCCATAGCTGCTCAGGTCCGTCCAGATGAAAATCTGCACCCCGGTGCCAACGCAGTGCTCACTCAGCTGTGTGGGATAAGTCACCGGAAGAGCTCCGGATGAATTAGCGATTAGTCTTAAAGCGGGAGAGTTGACTCTTTCCACCAGCAGTATGCGATGCCTACAACAGGTCTGGATCAGCGACTCGCAGGCGAGACCTGTGGTCAGTATCAGGTTCACCTCCAGACTCAGGAAGACCTCCACGACCTTCTCCAACCATTCGTCCTCTTTGCTCGAACCCGACGGAACCGACCGCTCGCTCACAGGCTGCACACCCGGAGGCTTTTTAAAGCCAAGATGGCGGTAGGTATGCGTCAGGTCCCCGTTAATAAAAGCGACCTTCAGGCGTCGCTCTTTTATCTGATGGGCAACTGAAACCTGTTCATGAGACAGAAGAACAACACAACCGTGGAGAACGCAGGCTCGTCCCTCCGGTAAACCAGGCAGAACACAAGTCATCACTTTTGAAATGTCGAACATGGGATTTCTCAGCTCTTGATTCTTCTTTGACTGAAGTTGAAAAGCTTCAACTACTAACTTCATGGAGCCTTCACAACCATGGCTCAACATTTCAGCGGCGTGAGAAACGCCTGGAACGTCAGGCTCATCCAGGTGAAGCGTTGTCTCACAGAAATGTCTGCTGAGTTTCGTTTTTCTTCTCACACTCATGTTAGGAGTCATGTCATCAGACTTTGTGGCCCTTTGCATGTGGCGGGACCCCTGAGGAGCCTCGGTGAAGGTTTTCTCTACACCACGAGGTGCGGCAGTTCGTCTCCCAGTTACAGCGAGGTCTTCGAACAGAACTGTGGACTCCTTGCAAACATCTAGGCATATATCCATCCCCTCAGACATGAATGAGATTATGTTGGTTACTGAAATTCCTCTGTGGAGACAATCCAGCGCAGCGCGGCTCCATGCTCCTGCGAGAAGCAGCAAGCATCCCGATCCTGAGCGGTAGACCTTATGGTGGGCTTGAACGGTCTCAAGAACCAGCTGACCCACAGCACATGTCGGCTCCAGGCTCTCAATGATGCGAAAACACGAGCAGACCAGAACCGACTCCCCACTTGTGTCATCTTGAATAAACTTGTATTTTTTATTTGGGCCCACAGAGGAACGTACCGTTTCAGCCAGCGCCGACACTCTCTGCAGTCCAATATGCTGCCGACTGTTTAAAACTGCACTTCCAAGCATTATCTGAACTGCAGAAAGAAGAAAGTTTGTTAACTTTGCACTCATATCTTCATGTAGAGTGCTCTAATTAGATGTACGTCAGCATCTGAGTCAACATTTGGGGTCAGCTCTATTCAAGACGCCCACCACAGCTAATAAACCTCAGCAAACGCAGGAAAAGCTCAGCTGATTTTACAAATATCGAGCTAATTTTGGTGTGGTAGTAGCTGAGAGGTGTCCTCAACACATTCTTTGAGCTCTAACAGATTTCGTGAGATCATGAAGTCGTGCATCATTTACAAATTTTGACCAAAACAGCTACAACTTGTGTCACTTTCCTTTAAGTCAGGGGGGTCAGACTCCAGGCCTCGAGGCTCCGCTGTCCTGGAAGTTTTAGGTTTTTCTGCTGATTCAAACAGTTTAATTACCTCCTCACCAAATCATCAGGTTCTCCAGAAACACGTCCACAAGTCATCCATTTAAATCAGGTGATTTGAAGCAGAAACATCTAAAACATGCAGGAGAACGACCCCTCCCCCGAGGAACAGCGTTTAACACCTGTGGTTTAAGGAATGCTGGACCTTTAATTGGGTTTTATATAATTAAACTCCATTTTCCTTTATTGTGCAGGGTTTTTTTTCTACACAAAACCTTTTAGATTAATTTTTATTTACTACTAAACAATATAAAAGCAGAACGAATGAATATAGTAACATTGAGAATATCTGACAATGCAAAAGTTTGCCTGTTTTATTTTATTTTGACTATTAATAGTTCGACTATTTAATATTTGTTGTATTTTATGATGTTATATGGTGATGATTTATTACAAAATTAATTTCCCTCAGGTTCAAATAAAGTTTTAATTTCTGTATTTCTTGACAAATGATACAAAGGTAAAAACAACAACAACAATAATATTAATACTGAGGCAAAAATGGGTACAAGCAGTTTCAACCAGTCCAAATATAGTATTTTGAAACTGCTAACATGTTTAAAATGATCTTAACAACGTTTCAGTGTTAGTCAGGGTATAATAAACAAATCAGTAGTCTCCTTTTAGGTTTTAAATTGAATTACTGAGAGAAAAGTAGCAACAAAACCTGTTAAATCACAGCCAAATTCTTATATTAAATAGGCTAAAGTGTTTTATCTCTTCTTAAGATCATTTTCGTCAGCAATAGCGATGCATCCTCTGCATCTATAGGAACAGTCACACGTTTTAAGGTTATTTAACTCTTTAAAAGCTAAATAAGTCGATAATAATAGCTTCAATTAAACAGGGACGTGAACTAGCAGTAGCTTTTAAGCTAACACGAAATACATAGTTTTACTTCTGATTTCGGCGGGTTTATAGCGATCAAAATATAAGCAGAAATATTGTTAAAAATGTACTTTAAGTTACCAATATGTATATATACAAAAGGAAAGTGTTACCTTTATTTAAAAGTTCGAGTCGTTTGTATGCTCAGCTCGCTGGTCCACATGTCTGCAGTGCGCATGCGTTGCGCGTCCTGGTTGCTGGGTGACAAGAAACGGCTTGAGGGATTGGAAGAAACTTTTAAACCCCGCCTGCTGCGCTTTGTGATTGGCTGACAGGCGAGCCTCGAACCTTTTCTATTGGATACCCGTGGCGTCATTTAACACGCGCAAACAAAAGCACAACTGTTGCTACCTGCTTTGTTGACATCCGATTATCGAACCAGAAAACTTTGGTTTCATCGATTCATCTACTCAAATGGTAAAACTTTTCAGAAATGTTACATTTATGTGCATGTGTTCCTGATAAATGTTCGTTAATTTTAGTCGAAAGCTTTGTTTTGTTTTGTTTGTGTCCGGGTAGAGCTGCATGGAAGTTGCTAAGCTAGCAGCACGATTAGTCAACACAGTCCGCGCTTCTCCGAGTAAACCGACAGTTTTCGGTGAATTCTTGCCGTGTTGTTTTCCCTCAGGCTTCCTTTAATCGGAAATCGGCTCCTTCCTCAAGCCAGAGGAAAAAGACCCCGCCAACCAAATACGAACTGACCGAGGAACAAGTGCAAGAAGTTAAGGAGGCTTTCGACCTCTTCGACACGGACGGGACTGGGACGATAGACGTCAAAGAGCTAAAGGTGAGCTCTGTTTGCGTGAATAAATGTGTTGTTTATGCACAGATGGATACGTTTTACCTGATATTTATGCTTCAGGTTGCCATGAGAGCGCTTGGCTTTGAACCGAAGAAAGAAGAGCTCAAGTCGGTGGTGTCGGAGTTTGTTAATGACGGCTCTGGGACAGTTTATTTCAGTGAATTTCTCAATATGATGACTCAGAAAATGGTAAGTGTGTTAAAGGAGTTATCACAGAACACTGACGGGGGCCTGTTCCCATGGCAACAACTTGTTGTCAAAATACAAGGTTTTGATTTGAATTTTGATGCTTCTAACACGATTTCCACATCGTTTGGAGGTTAATGTAACTCAGACTCCGGGTGTTTGTGAAAGCTGCGTCAGAAAACAGCAAATAATCCTCGCCTTTTGTTTACACCTGAACTTAATAGTCAGTCGTTCAGAATGTTTTGACTCATTTGCGTCTGATCTTCGCCCCAGCCTTTAATTCAACGCCCTCCACCCCTCGATTCCCAGATGGCTGATTTTGCTGATTTATTACAAATTATGCGGCAGACTTTTAGCAATGAATGTGTTTTTGGTGGTTATTTTTATCACAGATGATTGTGGTTATTATTATTATTAATCATTTAGCATTTTGGCACCTTTAGTTGGCATTTTATTGAAATATTTTAACTCTTAGTCGGCCTTCTGGTACCTTTTTTAGTTCAGTCTATCTAAGCTTGTTTTTAAATCCTAGTTTAGTTTATGTAAGCTTATTATCAGTTTATCATATTTTAGTTTGGTTTACCTCAGTTTATCTTTAGTATGACTTGTTTTAGATAAGTTTAGTTTAGCTTTTTCCTGTTTATTTTACTTCTGCTCATTTATTGTATTATATTTTTATGATGTAAAGCACTTTGAACCGCCTTGTTGCTAAAAAGGGTTATATAAATGCCCATTTTGAGTTATTTTCAGTGAGTGTAATGACACCACGCTTCATGTTAACAGAACGAGAAGGACTCCAAAGATGAAATACTGAAAGCTTTCCGTCTGTTTGATGACGACTGCACGGGAAAAATCACGTTCAAGAACCTGAAGAGAGTATCCAAGGAGCTGGGAGAAATCATCCCAGACGACGAGCTGCAGGTAACAATTACTCTTTGTCATGATTTCTAGAGTTGAACCCCTCTACCTTTTGTGGCTGTTTTGGTCAAACCTAAAAAAATAAAATAACGTTATGTGCAACCTCATACGATACTGCAGGACATGTTGTAAATGACTCTGAGCTACTACCACGTCAAATTTTAGCTCCGTATCAAAGTTATAAACATTGTTCTGTTGGCTAATATGGATTAGCTTCGGCAGCCATCTTTAATTGGATTAACTTCAAAAGTTAATTAGTTGTAGATGCATATCCAGCCTTTACTTCCTGAAAGTTTCAGTAAAATTCGTCCAGTTGATCGTGATATTTTGCTAACAAAGTTAACTGTGTTAAAAAATAAAAAAACGAGCACAGTGAGCGTTTGGAGTACGAGTTGTTAACGACTCAGCTACACCCATCCAAACTTAGCAGAAATATCTGTAAAACTGACTAAATCAGAGCTATTTTTATGTTTTCTAAGGCCAGTTGGCTGTGGCGCCCATTTTGAATTACGTTTGCTCCAAAAGTTAATCAGCTGTAGATGCACACCCTGTGATTATTTACTGAAAGTCTCGTTAAAACGCATCCAGTGGTTCATGAGATATTTTGCTAACGGAGCACGTGTTGGGGATCAGTCTCAGTTACTACCACTCCAGGCTCTAGCTCAGTATCTGTACAGGTGGTTGAATTATAGTCACTGAATTCTGGCAAAGAACTATAAAAATGTGGAGAAATGTTGTCCTGCAGCCAAAAGAACAACCCGTTTCTAGTAAAAGTGATCAAATCAGACTACTGATACGCCGTTTCCCCTCTCATCTTCTGCTCCTGTGACGTTTTAGTGTTTTAATTTCATGAGATTTTTGGTGAAACTGGGTCTGTCACATTCGGCTCCTGTTTGAATCGCATCTCGTCTCTCGCCCGGTTAGGAAATGATCGACGAAGCAGACCAAGATGGAGACGGTGAAGTCAGTGAGGAAGACTTCATACGGATAATGAAGAAGACCAACCTGTACTGAACCTGTCAAAGCATGCTTGATTAAAACCGTGGCCTTTTTAAGACTGTCTCAGTTCATTAATTTTTCAGGTTTTTGGGGTTTTTTTCCCAGGGGACTTCCAGGCAGCAAAGTTTCCTTTGTACATATTTTTATGAAACTTTATCTTTGCATGGAGATTTTTCTACAAAGCAAATAAATATTTTGATCGTAGGGATTTGTCTGGTGTCATTTTTATTCTTGAAATTGTTGTTTACTGAGCTACAGATGAAGACAAGTTCCACAATTTAAAAAAAAACCTGGAATAATTTGAAACTGGCAGGTTTTATGGCATCCTTTCTTGTTTATTCTATATTTCAGACTTTGTTTTTGATCATCGATTCAAGGTATTTCATATAATTAAATAGGAATGACATGGACAGAAAAAGATGAGATGTCTGAATTTACCAACAGGTAGTCTGGTCCACTCTTTCATGAGCAAACTCAGTTTTCAGATCTTTCCATTGATGTTCAATGGGATAAAGATCTGAGCCCATTTTAAAAAGTCTAATGTCATTATTGAGTCCTTTTAGTTGTATTATTCTGACAAGGACCTGCAACAGCTGAGCTTTCTGATGCTGAGCAGGGTTTCGCTCTTGATCAGGAGTGGGCAATCCTGGTCCTGGAGGGCCACCATCCTGCAGGTTTTACTTGTTCCTCTGCTCCAACACACCTGATCTGAATCAATGGGTGATTAACAGGCTTCTGCAGAACATGAAGAGGTGATTTAACCATGAATCAGGTGTGTTGGAGCAGGAAACAAGGAAAACATGCAGGATAGTGGCCCTCGAGGACCAGGGTTGCCCACTCCTGCTGTAGAAAGTCTTGAGACTTCATAGTGAGCTCCACAGGTTCAAGGCTCTCAGAGTCAGATGAAGGAAATCCAGAAATAAAACCGAGCCCCTCCATGTTTCACTGTAGGCACGGCGTTTTCTTTGAAAGCTTCATTTTTTTCTTCTGTACACAGAATGACTGGTCAAAGGGTTTTGTTGCCAACATGAATGTTGGTGATTTCCTGTGAACTGTGGAGCCTCCTGGCTCTTCTTCCATGAAGCCCATTCTGATCCAAACTGTGACGGATGCTGAGATCAGAAATACTTTGAGCTTTTAGTTCAGCATGAACGATTTCCTCGGCTCTTTTTCTACCACCTGCACTCTGATCAACCTGGGCTCGCAGTTCCTCTTGCGTCCACGTCCTGGGAGGTTGTCTACAGTCCCATGAGCCTTCTATTTTTGATGAAAAGCTTATGAACATCACACACTTGTATTTGTTATTGGGGGCCATTGCATGACTATAATGCAAAGATTGTCTCTTCCAGAACACCAACACATCTGTTCATATTATTTTAGCATATCTTTGTAAAATAAACAACAAATTACTTCTTTTCACAGTTTTTTTTATGTTTAAACAGACATTTGCTTTTAACTGAATCACGTTTTCATGAGAAATGAAGGATTGTTTCAATGGGCTGTCTTGTAAACAAATGACTCGTAACTGTTGGCAACAAAACCCGACGGCTGATTTTGTTGATTTATTACAAATTATGCTGCAGACTTTTAGTAGTGAATGTGTTTTCAGTGGTTGTACTTCTTCAAACCAGGCTGTTGAATCGAGGAATTTTAAAGGTGCAGGGCAACATTTGAGGATCTTTATGAAATAATTTTCATTGCTTTGCATCTTGCAAAGCACAACATGGCAATAAATGCCAGACAGACATGAGTAAGTTGGCGCGACTAACCTGGATTATGTTACTGTAAACAGAAATGACTCGCGTGAACTTATCGATGAGTAACTCAGTAAAAGCCACTCTCACTTTGTTTTTCGAGTTGCTGAACTCTGCGTTCAGACTTGTTTTATCTACATATTTTGATCGTCTTATAGGAAAGATGCTCCTACTGATTAATTGGAACATGCAGCGGAAGTCTGTTTTCGTCCAAAACATTCAAACCTTGTTAAAATACAAACAGGATATGTGCTGACGTGTTTTTCCGAGCCGTCTGACGGCTGTCTATTATTTTGAGGATGCTTGCAACTGATTATGAAAGTTGTGATAACCTGTTTTAGACAGCATGGGGCCCTCAGGTGGAAAATTTGAAACAGTTTCTCTCAAGACGAAATCCATGTTTTGGAAAAAAAAAATTCCACAAAGCTAATGTATTTTTTTTGACGCTTCTTTATAAAATTATTTTAGTTTTGCGTTGGTATATTTTAACGATTTGCTGGAGGAGTTTTTACAATCACATTCACGTACTCCTGAGCAGAATCACCAGAATTTTAATTTGAAGTTGCTGAGATGAAACCTGGAACTATGGAGATGAAACTCCAGATGAGCCAAATCAAAAGGCCAGATTTTCAAACGCTCGGGTCTATTTTACCTCCGCTGACTCAAATCCGTCCACCTTGTCGCAGCTCAAAGTGCAAAACTCACCAGGCGAAAGAAGAAACGCAGATCTGAAGTTCGCTTTGAGTGGACGGCGTCTCGTGACTTCTGACCCGATATTCTCCAAGGCTGTGATAAATTAACTTTTCATATGATTTACCAACTCTAAGTCTGTCGACCCACAGATGAAGAAAACAAAAATGTAACTGTTACACAAAGTAGATTGGTTTGAATTATGAATTTATTTTAACTAAAAAATACAACTGAGACCAGGACCCAATGTTGACTTAGTCAGTTTTACAGACATTGAGGTAAAATCTGGTGTGGTGGTAGCTGAGACCCTTCCCCAACTTATACTCTGACTGCTAACTGATCGCACAAGATCTGTTTTTAAAGCTTTGCTTTTACTTATTGGAGTCAACTGTTAGCAAATAAATTGGATTTATTGAAACATTCCAATATTAATCACAGGGTGTGCACCAATCAGGAGTCACTCCAGTTCAAGATGTAACTTAAGTCTTAAGTCTGTAACTTAGTCGATTTTACAAATACTGGCCTATAATTTTGCGTAGTCGTAGCTGAAAGTTATTCAAATCACCAGTTTTCTGATTACTACACATTGGGTACCATCTTTCCCTAAAACTCTGTAATTACCTGTTAAGTCATGAACCACTGGATTGATTTTAGTGAAACTGTCAGCGAGGAACCATTCGATGTACATCAGCAACGTGGAACCAACACAATTCAAGATGGACGACAAAGCTGCTCGACCTTAGCACGAAACGACTACGAGTTTGTCGAATTTACCACTACTGGGTTAAAGCTTGATGTGGTAGTAGCTGAGAGTCATCCTCAACACAAACTCTGAGCACTAACAGATCTCGTAATGTCGTGTAAACCATTTACAAGCTTTGATAAAAAGCTATAAGTCGCTCCTTCTGATCTTAGGATGATCTTAGTCTAAAACTGGCTCAAAAGGCAGCGGGTGATATCCATTCATTCAACGGATTCTAGCCTTGAATTTAAATAATCAAACCCCCCAAACACGAGCCATGAATCCCTTCTTTTTGCTCGTTGCTTTCTTTGTGTTACCTTGATTACAAGCCTCAGGAAGCACTCGGGATGAAGACAGTGGGTTTGTGAAACTGTCTACACGGCAATAACACTTTAAAACAGAGCAGCAGACTCAGCTGGCTCTTCAGAATAATCTGAAAGTCTTTGTAGAATAAGCCTTTGTTGTTTCTTTGTTTTATTCTAATCTGAGTTTAATCGTGTTCGAATGTCAGCTCAGAGAGGAGAAGGTACTTCACCTGCCCCCGAACAGCTTATTTGTTGTTCACACTGTGGATGTTGGCTTTTAAACAGAACTTTCCAATAGGAGTTTGATGTTTTCGTCGCAGTGGCAGTTTCATGGCCTTTAATATCTTCACAGCCCCTCGGCTGGGTGTTATTCCCCTTCTGTTGTGGTTTAACAGCATTCACACAACAGCCGATTCAGTACTCCCACTGCTCCGCCGCTCAGCTTTTTTTATTTTCCCATAAAACAATCAATTTCCAAAACAACTAAGCGCTGCAGGTCTGGTCGTTGCTGGGAAATGGATGATTATTAACCCTTGAAATGTCAAGAATGTGTCACCAGATTTTCAGGAGCCCCTTTTTGAGTAATAAAAGTTGTAGACAAAGTAATAATCGTCATTGTTCCTTGAAGAAGCAGACTGGCTGCTGCTGGGGTACGTTTGCTCTTTTAATCTCCGTCTTTTAGATGCTGCATGTTTGAAATCTTAAAGAGTTTCAGGGCATAAATCGTTTCTCAAACATTTGTTTAAAGTGAGGTATTTTATGTGCTGTGATCTGATCAGTTGTATCTTAAAGACGAGGTGTTATTCTGTTTTATATTTTAACCTATTTATTTCTGTCTTATCTGATCCAGTCATAAAAGGAAACTTTTGTGCACATAGTTCCAAAAGCTAAAACCTACAAGCTTGTTTTTCCCTCTTCTAATCTCTGAAATCTTGGACTTTTTTTTTTTTTTTTTGGGTATTTTTCTTTACCTATTTTTTTTTTTTTTTCCTTAAGTTCCTGTTACGCACCTGACTTAAGACAGTTGCCCACACGTTTTGATGTTAAACCTGTTAAGGCAGGTCCGTTTCCGCTCCCTAACCAATCACCTTTAAACATTTACATAAATCAGGCATCGTCGGCGTCGGGCAGAAACCGATCTCTGTCAGGAAATGAAAGTTTAACAAGTGTTTGGTCAGATAGCTGAGCAGATAACTGAAGGTTTTATCTTCCATGCTCCCATATTTGTGTGAAGTGAAAGCTCTGCGCATCAGCTTGACATTTGAGGAGGAATACAGACGCTGTCGAACGTTAAAACAAGCTGTTCCTAAAGCTTCAGCAGATTACCATCTATTAACTACAGGTAGATGTGATAACATGTCATAAACAGAACTATGAAGAAAAAGAAACTTATCATTTTGCTTCGTCCATGAGCTTGAAACAGTTTTTTGCCCACTGATGTTTTTGACTGTTTATCTGTCTGCACAGTCAGCAAAATAAGTCAACGCAATTAAAGATGGCCGCCACAGCAAAATGATCTTATGAAATACAAAAAAATGGCTTTAGCTCAGTCCGTTTTACCAACATTGAGCTAAAATCTGGAGTGGTAGTAGCCAAGAGTCATTCCCAACAAACTGAGCACCAACAGATTACAGTGAGATTACACATCTGTCATTTTTTCAGATTAACATATTAATCTAAAACTCTGGCATTAAAGGCGGCGGGCGATACGTTATATCACGTATCCAACTCAAGGCCCGCGGGCCAGATCTGGCCTTTGATCTGTGACAAACTGAGTTTCCATCGCTTCTCATTTTACTTAAAAGAAAAAAAAAAAAAAAACTGAGCCTATTTGGTGATCTCTTCTTGTTACTTTGAAGCCAAGAAACTTAAGTTTCAATTTCTCCATAATCTTTGATTTTGACGTGGAAAAAAAACAACAGAGGACATCAAACGGGACCGATCAGACCAGAAAAAGACATCGGGTGTCTGAGTTTAATGTGCGTCATTAACTGAAGGCTCTGCTTCAGTGTTTATTGTATTATTTTAGTATTTTCTTCTTTTTTCAAAGTTAATGTTAGCAGCTGTATGATTGGATTTTTGCTGATGACTTTTTAGCCGTTTTAAAGGAGAATGCTAATGATGTCTTCTTTCTTTGTTCATTAAAAGTATGTTTCTTCTAACTTCTATAGAATATGAAACTGGGAAAAGGTATTTGACATTAAATCTAAAACCAGGGATGATTTATGTATTTTTCTTTCAATAAACATTGATTGAGATTAGCCATAAGTGAGGACTGAGTTTTTATTTTGGCCCTTTTGTGTCACTGAGTTTGACGCCCATGTTTTAAGATCTTTAGGTTTTACGCTAAAAGAATAATCTGATGTTATACGTCAGGAAACACTGATTTCTTTCCTAAAATAATCCAAAAACAAACAGAACTTTCCAACCTGCTGGAGGTAAATTTTCAGTACGTTTCTGTGCAGTGAGACCGAACGGTTTCTTTTCACTCCAACCTTAATAAGAGGAGGTTTTGGTAAATTTATTTGGTTAAAAAAAAACATTTTAAAATGAGTAAGGTTTGATATCTCACTCCCAAAAGCCTTCAGGACTTGAAACTAAATGATCAAATCTGAAGTTTTTTTGGTCTTTGTTAACTTTAAAAAGGTTGAAATCAGACATCAGGTAAGAACTAACCTGCAAATTAGTGAATTAAAAAAAAACAAACATAAAATTTACATTATTTAGCTGCCACGGTTAGTTTTTGGGTGAATAAAAAACGGTTAGACTGGACCTTTAAGTGACGGGTGGATGAATCTGTGCAGTAAAGTTGGTCTCTACGCCGACCTGTTGGATAACAGAAAACCTGTGGGTCTAATTACACATTCTGCTGAGAAATGAAACATTTTTCTGTTTTTTTCTTCCTTTTCTTCCCAGAACAACTTGATAAGAACATTTCTGAATTCAGCATTTTTTTGCAACTATTCTTACATTTATCTTTTTTTCAAACAGAGTAACAGAAAAGCTCTTTCACTGATTCCTCTCGTTCTTATCTAAATTCACTCTGTGACGAAGTCGGCTGCTGACACGGTTATTAATCTCGAGGTTTAAGAACAATAAGGCTTTGATTTGAGTGCGGGTGACAATTAAAAAGATGACAAACAAGCTATGTCATCTCTGCTGTCAAACAACTGCAGAGCCGCGATCAGGCGATCCCCCACCCACGTTCTTGGTGTTCTTCCTGTACGCTTACGGTAATATCAAGCATGCTCACTTTCCTTGCTCACAGAAACATTACAACTCATTTGTCTAGGCATCGCTTTTTTAAAAAAAAGAAAGAAAACAGTAAAAAAACATTAAAGAATCCACATGTCTGCAAATACAAAGAGGTTGTTTTGCAGAAAGTGTTCAGTGCAGCGAGCGTGCTTCAACCTGCGCCCACTCGCTGCTGCAAACTATTGACAGAGGGGAGACCGCAGCGTAGGAAATCATACTACCGACAGTGGGAGGAGGAAGTAAACGACATCTTTTAAACAAAGTAAACACATCATAGTTTGAAATACAAATACGTGGGCTACAGCAATAATAATAACAGAAAGTTTAAATACTTAACTTTCATTCATCTCAACTGCTGGAGGGGAAATAGAGAAATGACTGTTTTGTTTAAATCATCCCACACACACACACAGAGGTCATAATTAAACTTCACCACAGATCAGTGCAGTTGGCAGGGATTTGTTTTATTTGCCTTCAGAAGTACAAACAGAAATTAAACGAGGAAAGGTAGAGACATGAAGTCAAAACAAATAGATGAGCAACAACTGATTTATTAGGAGTTAATTACAGTAAATAACCTATTAGAGAAAGTATTGGCCTATTTGAAAGATTTTTCATCCTAATATTGAAGATTTTTTACTCAAACTTAAAAACAACACATTATAAATGGTTTCCTTTGACCATAAAGAGAATAAAACATGTTTTGTTTGCAGAAATAAAAACTTAATCTATCACAACAAAAAGGTTTTAATTACAGTGCAAACCATGTTTTTTTTTTTTTTTACTAAAACAAGTCAGAATGGGAAGTAAAAATAACTTGTGCTCAAAAATTAAAACTTTAAATAGTCACAGGTGACAGAGCTGAATAATTTATTCACAAAATGAACGGGAACGTTGAAAAATATGTGATTAAAGTCAGAGTTTGTGAAGAAAACATCCATATCTAAGCTGCAGAGCCTTTAAAAGGCATTTATTCCCTCGGATGTTTTATGTTTTTACTGATGTCATAAATCTGACATAATCAATATAAATTGGCATCGTTACCAAAATGTCAAAGTGAAATCAAATTTCCAGAGAGTAAAAGTAATTAAATAAAAGTATCTAATGTAAAATAAGTGTCTGCCCTAAAACAACTCAGAGGAAAGGTTATTAAACAGTCAGGGGATACAAACGGATCTCCAAGGCTCTGAACGTCTGCAGGTCTGTTAAATCCATCATTAAGAAATGGAAGGAGTATAGGATGTGTGTAAATCTACCAGGAGCAGGTTGTCCTCACAAACTGAGCGAAGGAGGAGGACAGTGAGGGAGGCCACCGAAACACCTGTGAGCTCCAGCAGGTCTTCCTGTTAGCCAGTTTCTAGTTGAGATCTAATGAGTTTCCTTCTGGATGTTTGTTCTGATTGTTTTAGAGCCAGTTAGACCCGCTATGGTCATCTGAAGCTATAATCAACGCAGCGTCACGTTATTATGGCTCTGAATCGGCTTAGTATTAAAATAATTACAACATTTTACCACTAAATGAGAACGGAGGTGTCAGAGCTGACCGTCTGCAGTCAGTTCACCTGAAACAGATTGAAAACGGGTCGGTACCAGGTCTGACCTCTGTCTGCAGGAGTCTGCCGCTCGGAGACGCTCTTCATCTCACACGTTCTGCACTGTGTTTAACACTCTGGCTGACCACAGAGACAAACTCTCACTGCTCGGTGACGAATGTCACACCTGACTCCTTTAATCAGAAAAACATACCTCGCAAATACTCACTGGAAAAAAAAACACTTCTTAGGTGAAGCTGGGGCGCCTGAGATGATTACATTTCTCCATGTGAGCGTGAACGGCTGAAAACGACTAGTTCCACTTTTTACTCAAGCTGAAAAACAAACATGCTTTATTTGACAGCATGAACAAATGGGACTATTTTTAGCTAACAAAAAAAAAGGTACAGATTTTACGGTTTGACATTCAGACTCAGTTTTTCCTTCCTAACATTTTAAGTCAACTGGAATTTCAAAATTTGAGTAATCTTATGTAACTTTATCCAGATGATAAAGCTTTTAGTTTATATTTAGATTTAAGTGGGCACCCATTAACGTCAAGTTTACACCATCAGGTAAAATAAAAATATGTCGTAACAAACCAGAACTAAAACATTCAGGCTCTGGTTCAACTAAGGACACTCATATATATATATAAAAATTCAAGCACTTTTGAAGCATTTTCAAACTTTTCCAGCACCACACTTTGGAGGTTAAACTATGTTTAAACTCAAGAAGACAGTTTCAGTTCACTGTCGTAGAAAAGTATTAATTTCTGCAGGGACAAAGTCAACTAAAATATAACAAAATGTTATTTTTTGAAATGTTCCTCACTGACACCCTTACACCCGGCTGGTCGGAGAACAAAAGATCATCCAAATTCAGTCGACTGAGCGGCAGTGACACTTTGAGACTTCATCAAAGGCAAAATGACAGAAAAATACAAAATATAAAGATATTTAATTTAACTTTTAGAGTGCTCTTTATTACAGAACTGTGCACTTAAAAATATCAAGCACTTTAAAGGACTTTATACAGAAATCAAGCACCGTCCTTAAATTCAAGCACCTGTATGAACCCTGAGATTGATCAATCTATCCGTCTACACACACCAACACACACACACAGCTGGAGGACAAATTGAACACATCTCCTCTGCTGCTGTCTTTATGTTTATATTTGTAATTATTTCTATCATTAACACACATTTTTCTTTGTCTCTCTTTCTACAGAAACTCCACCTGGACCAGTCATTCTCTGTGTGTCTCCGTGTGTCTCCGTCTCTTTCCTGTCCTCTCAAACCCCAGCTGCTCGTCCTGGTTCTGGTTCTGCTGGGAGTTTTTCCTTTCCACTGCTGCCAGTGTGCTTGCTCAGGGAGACTGCGACAAAATTAGGATTCAATCTGCCGGCTTCCTTAGATACTTTTACGAATTAGTTGGTTTTTTTTGTACAGAGACCTGACAGGACTTTTGTGAATAGAATCCAAATAAACTGAACTTAATTGAATATCTATATTTCTTTTTTTCTTGCAAGTGACCATAATATGTTAGCTTAAGTCATAATATACATTCAAATAAATAAAGGAAAGCAAAATGTTAGAGAAACGTCAAGATTTTCCTCTTTTTTTTCTTATAAATGCAAGGTTAATACATAGTTATTTATTACTGAATAGAAATTTGGACAAAAACTCAACAATTGTTTTAAAATCAGGACAATAAGTTTCAGAAATAAAGAATCCAGGTAATGTTCTTTATGTGAACAGCTTGGTTCAACGCCAAGTTTTACATTTATTCCATTTTGTGTTGAACAGAGCAGTGTGTGGTGAACTGAATCTTTACACACTGGTTTGTACTCCGTAGAGGTTTATTAGTACATTCAAACATACAAATAGTTACGCACACAAACAAACCACAAGTAGGTTTCGAGGGGTTTGCTGATGGCATCCTAAGAAGGAAATTTTTCTACCTGAGGGCACATTTTTCCTTCTGAAAGTGCATCACAGAAGGGGACTCCTGATAAGACTTTTGTCTGAAGGTGTTGCACCTCTCAGACCTGTCCAAGCCCCCACCCACCTGTTCCTTTACGCTAACTGAGAAAACAGAAGAAAGGGGTTTTCTCTTCTACTGTCACTCTCACTTCCTCTCCTCTGCTTGCAGAGGATGAATGCAACACTTGTGTGTGCAAACACTGACGAGGCAAAAAGGCTGAGCTGTAGGACCCATGCAGTCGAACTTTCTGATTAATGTTAGATACCTGCTGAATTTCCAGGCTACCTATTCAGATTGCATGCTGGAGTAAATGAGCATCGCTAAAGAATTATTCACCAACGTTTCCATGTCGATTTCTTTGTTTTTCCTCTAACCAGACATCACAGTAAAGATTAAACTTGAGCCTATTGTTCCTTTTTTTCCAGCTTGAACTGGTTATTCACCATACAGCATTAAAACGTGCAGATAAAACGCACTGGTAGTGAGGTGGGGTAGGGGGGCTGTGGCTTTCGTTGCAATGCACTGCACAGCACAAAGTATAGACTGATTGTATCTGCCAGCCACAAGGGACAAAATCTTCTGCAGTTCAGAGTTAAGGCTGTCAAACAAGTGTGCAAATTTAAACCTGAATTTTAAAAAGGAGGAGCATCAACTCCTCATAAATTACACACACACACCAGCCACTTTATTAGTGACACCAGCTCTGTTGCTTGTTAACACAAACAGCTAATGGCAGGAACTCAATGCATTTAGACATCTGGACGAGGTGAAGACGACTTGCTGAAGTTCAGACTGGGCATCAGAACGAGGAGGAGAAAGAAGGGACCTAAGTGACTCTAAACACTGGTTATGGCTGACGGGCTGGTCGGAGCGTTTCAGAAACTGCTGATCGACTGGTCTTTTCAAGCACAAACATATTTGAGATTTACAGAGAATGATCCAAAACAGAAAATTAGAAACCATCTCTAAACACAACACGTTGAACCTTGACGCAGGTGGGAAAAAGTCTGCCTGGAGATATGCACAAAAAGTTAGATCCGCAGGAAACCTTCCGCTGAACCTAAATGGCGTAAAACTCGACTTCAGGTTTATTATGAAATCCATAAAGAAAGACTGCGAAGCTACCGCTCCTCACTAAAACATGCAAGGGAAACGTTCTTTGCACAAACAAAAACATTAACAATGCTCGTGGTTTATTTGCCACTGTTGATGGGCTCACAAACTGTCCTGTGACTACCACCTGAGCTCCACTCTGACAGGGCCTGCAAAAATCTGACAACTACTTTGCTGAGAAAACTGCACATCCACACCAAATCTGATATCAATGCTACATAACATAGCATAACATAACGAATGCAGGGAAAAGGACTAAATTTCAGCTACTCAACAATAAAAGCTTAGAAGAAGTCATAAATTAATTCAGCTCTTCCTCCTGCTGGCTTGATATTTTACCCACAACTTTCCTTAAGAAAAGTTCTGCCTGTCATTGCATCTGATCTGATTCAAACAGTAAACTCATCCCTCTCATCAGTGGTGTTCAATGACATCCACACAAATACAGACTGTGGAAGAACCACAGCGCAGCACATCACCCAGTTCTACAACCCTTCCACTGATAGACTTTAGTTTATAAATAACTGAATGGCTCAGCACCACTGCTGTTGTTGGATCAACCTTCCGGACCACTCAGGTCTTCTGGTTCTGGTCTCCTCTGCATCCCCAGAACCAGAACCAAACACGGAGAAGCAGCATTCAGCTGCTATGGACCACAAATCTGGAACAAACGTCCAGAAAACTGCAAACCAGCCGAAACACAGAACTCCTTTAAATCAGGGCTAAAAACCCACCTGTTTAGGGTTATTTTGGAATCATGATAAACGGATGTGTCCTGGCATCTTGTTTGGTGACTGTTTTTATGATTTAAAGCACTTTCAACTGCTTTGAATTGCTACAAACACTTTGGATTAACCAGAGCACCTCTCTGAAAGGTTTGCTGATGTGAAACATTCACAAAACCAGAGTGGAAAAAAAAAAAGAACGATCGTACAGAATCAAATGTTGCTGACTGTTGATGTGAAAACGGATTATTATTCACATCTATTATTATTCTCAGGAGCGGACATCTCAGGAAGTTCACCCAGAGGTCACACTCTACAGTACTCAGAAACTACAAAAACCCCATTAATTGACATTTCATAATTTACAGGCCTCGGTTTGCAGATAAAATGTTCAATTTTTGACTGTATAATTAGAGAAAGAGCATGTTTGGAAGGGCTGCCAAGAGAAATTCTTTCATCTCCAAAGAAAAATAAAATGACAGAACAACTTGGGTTTGAAGAAGTTGGATTTAAACTGGAACATGTTTGGAAAAGTTTGGTCTACCACAGTTTCACACGAGAATCAAACGAAGCATGTTATTTAATGTTAGCACAGAGGTGGAAGAGTGATGATCTGGGCTCCTGGCAGCCATTGAGTTGACCTTGAACTCCACTGTATTCTAGAGAAACGTGAAGCCATCTGTCAGACAGCTGAATCTCTCACACAGAAAATAATATCCCAACCTACAACAGTGAACTCCACACATCGGCCGTATGTTCAGGTGGCCCAACATCAAATGTGCTCATTTTTCATTTTCATTTTAATCATCTATTCTTTTCTTCAACGTGTAACGCCCTTGATGTTTCCTTTTGAATCTCCTGAAAGGTGGAAAGTTTCTTTCATGTATTCAGAATCGGCATAAAAGTGATCACAATATGAGCTCAGACGGCCATGATCATCAAGAAAAGCTCAGACTTGTTTTAAAGAACCAACTGTGCACCTTAAAACTTAAAATGGGTTTCCTGTTGTGGAAGCAGGCTTTGTCTTGTGCGGCCGAGTTGCAGTGATGCATTCAAGTTGTCAATACCACAATTAGGAAGACTACCTATGAAACGGTATCGCTACAGCTCCACTGATTCAAAGTGAAAATGGGAAGTCCGTCTCCCTGTAGTTTCCTGTCATGTGCACACAAGTCACTTTACATTGACACGCTTGTATCTGCGAGGCCCCACGCACGCGCCGCTTGACGACACTCGACGAGACGTAGTGGTTGCCAGTGGAAAAGAAAATGTATTACTCACACGCTAGTTTCTGCAGCTTTCCAACTCTGCAAGTGGTTTTCCTCTGTCCTCAGGGATAAGTGTATAAAAGGTAAGTAAGAGGACTGTCTGCATTTCCAGTAAATCTTTCAACAACGACTTTAGGTGATCTGGTTCCTGCTGCTGACAATATGAAGCTCATTGTTTTTTGCCTTTTGACAATCTGCTTGGGTTCTCTGGTGTCGACAATCCCATCCGACGTGACAAGAAGAAAGTTACAAGAAATTCTGCATGAACTTCAAGTATTTCAAGAAGACTTCCAGGTCAGTTTATCGACATGTACTTTTTTTTTTATTGCTTTCACTTCATTTCGTCTTTAGCTTCCTGCATTCAACAAACATGTCTTTATCTGTCTTGCAGCATCAAGAGCAGATGGTGAATACGCCACCAGAGAACATCGAGGTAAGCGAAGCCATGTCTCGTTTAAGAGCTGACAGTTTGGTCAGTGCCACAAATATCGTGGTTGCTTAATCATGCTTGTTGTGCTCCCACGGCGTCTACGAGCTGTCGTGTGTTGGTTACTGTAGGAGTAATGATGTGTTAGGTTGGGGGGGACAAGGGCGTGCGATCAGCTGAATAACAAAACCAAACTTAATGGCTCAAAAAATAGTTTTTGTACAATAGTGAGCCCTAAAATACCAAAATAAAAAACACCAGATGATATATATTTAAACTAATTGAGTTATATACCAAAATGCATTATACTTCTTGTTGAATGGCCTTACCAAAGGCATACAGTTCAACTTTATGACCTTTATACAAGGACATATTAAGATGAACAGCTTTAAGTATGACTTCTAATCAGTCTTCCATCTTATCAGGCAAAAGATCTGAACTGAGTCAACTCAAGAGCTCGCTCAGCGCACTTTTTCATTTTCTCACAGCTTCCGTTGAGTGAAATGTGATGAATAATCAAACTGAGAGCAAATGAAACCATGACACTTCCTCACACCACCTCAAGAAACTCAAAATGTTCTGTCGCATGCTAGAAAATGTTTTCCCCGATGTCTTCAACTAAACAAGTCATAACTCAGAGTTTCTCTGGAACGTGAAACAATAAAACTTGGGAGTGGATGTGTGAAGGTAAATTATATTAGTTTCTCAATCTGTGATTTTTAAAAGGAGAAAAACTGGAAGCTTCAGGAAAATAATTAATTTAAGACTGATTAGGTTTAAAAATAGTGGAAAATTTGTTTGGTTAAGTTTCGCTTTCGGTAAAAGTGTTATTCTAACAATTGATTAGAAAGTGAAATATGTAGTCATGACATGAAACCAGAGAAAAAAAAAACATTTATTGGAAATGCTTTGATGAATGTAATGTCAGGAAATAGTTTGTACACAATAACAAAATAATAAAAAGCTGCGTTAAAGGTTTGAATCCGAGTTGGAGGAAAACAAGAAGTCTTATTCTAGATTTGCTGTTATTAGGATTAAAGTTTTTTATAATTAATGAAACATGGATGAAAGGTTTGCTGTTTTATAGTCAACAAATATTTGCAATCTGAGGCATAAAACACTCTAAATAATAACCTTTTAACGATGTGCATTTGCGAGATTTTAATGTATTTATTTTGGTCTTTTAACAGGGCTGTTCCTGTCGGCCGGCCTTAAATTGCTACCTGAAGAATCTGAACGAAACATTCAACATTCCAAGAAAACTTTACAGGAACATTAAAAGACAAATGATTGTAAGTATTCAGATGTTAGAACTTTTAGAAAGTGCAGCATCGGCACGGCGGTGCACTTTTTAAACTTCCGTTTCTTTCTTCTGTTGCAGACAAATCCACAGATCTTCTGCAATCCAAACAGCACCCCGGTAAGAGAAAAGAATCCCTACTTTTCATATTTTAATGAGCACTGACATCTGAGAGAGAAACTCTACAAGGCAGCAGGAAATCATCGTTACTTTTGTCTCCCTTCAGTCCACCAACGAAAACTGCGCCTCACATCCTGAAGAAAAGGCCGAGGTGTTTTTCAACAGACTAAAGTCTCTCATCGAAAAGGTAATCGATATTTCAGTAAATACTACACACTTGTTTCAATTCTCAAACCAGAAAACTAAGGCTTGTAGCAAGTTAAAGTGAGCCTTTGCATCCATACCTGCAGCACTAAACTAATATCCTGTTTTCCCTCCATGTTCAGGGCGTAGACGGACTGAGTATGAAGAGATAAGGGATGAGGACCTGGACATGGCTGAGGACTTAAAGACACTAAACTGAAAACGTTCAACTTTGACTAAGTGTATATTTTGTTGCCTTATACATATTTAATTTATTCCTTATTTATTTGGAGGTGTGGTGATGAACTCAGTGAAGCTATGAAGAATGTAAAGTGCTCTGTTGCTGCTCTGTTGCCACCCAGTGGACTTGTTTCAACATTTGTTTGCCTCCAACACTGAAAGAGAAACTTGTGGTTGTATTTCGGTAAAGATTTAAAAGTATTGCATCAATGCTATGTAAGTAAACTGTGTTACATATTACAGCAGATATATCATCTAAACATATTAAAATGACTGCAATAAAAACAATTGTCTGTTGGTTTTTTTGTAGGGGGTGGGAGTCATTTATGGAAAAGCTTTCAGAGCTTCCTTATGATATTTCATAAACAAAAGCATAATTTATAATCCTCAGTTTATCAGATCTACATCTCAAACTACTGCTATTTTTAGTCCTTTGTGTTTGTTTTTCCCCTGCATAAAATAAACTGACACTTTCAATTGAGAACTGATAGCATCACTGCTTGCCTCTAACTTATTTAGATGTACAATACTATAGTTTGTCCCATGAAGTTTGATTATGCAGTTTATAGCAGAGCTTAAACTGAGACATAAATGCTGTTTAAGGCGACAAAAACCTCCCAACAAATGTAACAGATAAGAAGAACCGATAATTCAAGGGGTGATTACTTATCGTGGTCACTCTGCTTAAGAACAAACTAAAAGTGCAGCAGATCCTTTCTAACGTGTGTGGCTCAGTGATGGAGGGTTCCTCTCAGAAGGCTGAAAAACTGACAGTTCCTTGGGCAAACCAAGGAATCACCCACCCCCACGGCCCCCTTATGATTGGAGTTTGAGATGGTGGTGGATATTCAGAAATGTAAGAATCGTATGACTGTTAATGTGATTTGGTGAATAAGATGCAGGCTACAGAATCGAGATAAGGAGCTACAGGTTATATAATCTGGCCAGAGATATAATAGTGGTAGACCATTAACCAGTTTCGGCTTCTTGGTATTAACCTTCTTTTTATTCCATATGGTTTTATAGATGACTTCAGCCCACTGCAGGTCGAATTCTTCAGTATTTTGGTTTAAATATACTGTCATTATGTAATGACTGGTATCAGACGTGCTGTCAGTAATATGTGATTCATTATTGTTCACCTATTGCTGTGCAGGAACCAGACTTGTTTATATATTCTGAGACTGGTGCTGCGCAATAGTAGAAAAATGTGAGATAACATCATCCAATGTTACAAAGACAATATCACCTGCGATAAACCCACATTTTCCTCACTTTCTCTTCTGTTTTCACCATTATCTAAAGCAGATGAGGGCACCAAGGCCAGCAGGAGTCAACTGGATTGACTGAACATGAAATATAAAGCAGAGGACTGCAGACCAAGAAGTCCTCTGTTATACTGATATTGTGATGATAATAAATGTGATGTATTGTGCAGCCTTATCTGAGACACCCAAACTGAAAGTGTTTGCTTTTCCCCACAACTGTAACCCTAAGAAAGGACCAGTATCTAATATATTTGAAGGTTGTATTAAAAATGTATATATTTAGTTTAACTTTACTGTACTGTGTTTATCCTTACTTTGACTGTTTAAATAGCATCTGTGAAACTTTTGTTTTGTATGTAAATAAAACCAGTCTGCCATAGACAATTTTCACATAACTTACTTTAAAAAGTCAACAATTAACATAACGTTAATTTACAGGACTGACGAATGTGGCGTCATTTTCATATGTTGTGAAAATTTAAATTTATATAGCTTGCAAATACGTTGCATCTTGTACCAGTCATCAGAATTTAATTAAGTCTAATGCACAAATTGGCAAAGCCCATTAAGATAAAACCCAAGGTGGATTTTCAAGTCTTTATTTCAAATAAAAAGTCAAAAATGTTGAGATATGAACCCTTTTCCAGTTATTTCACAGTTGCCTTTAATCACCACGAGATGGCAGCAAATCAGAGATAAGTTAAGAAGTAAGAGGAAAAATTTGACAATTCAGCTTTTACTGTTCTGACGCAATGTTCACTTTTATAGAACGTGTCATATTTCCACATTTACATTTCTAAGCTGGTTTAGGCTTTAAGAAAATAAAATATGAATTTTAACTTGTGTCAGCTGAGAAATGATACCAACATGACGATAAAGTAAAGACTTAACTTAAAGTGATTTCTGTCCATATTTCCCCCTGCATGTTTTTCATCACTACAATCACATGTTGATCAAGTTGTGCAGCTATGACTGGTTTGTGTGGTGAACAATCACCACAAAGCATGACAAAACATGACAGTCCAAGGACCACCAACAAGTCTCATTATGATAAAGGTAAAGTTTTAAATGTTTTAAAGCAGATGTCCTCAAAAACACCTTACTGTGGAGTTCCCAGATGACGAAGGGGATTTCAGCAACAACAACAAATTTGTCAGAATTTTCAAAGCTGTACTTCACACCTGTGAAAAATGCTTCTTGCAATCCACCTGTCTTAGTTTATTTAAGCCACAACACAAAACCTGGTACACATTTTGGTCAAGCACAAAACAACGAAACTATAAAACCTTAAACCACAGGAAAAAAACAAACAGTGAACTGCAGAGAAGTGAGATTTTCTGACCTTTTTGCAGAAGAAAGTGAAAGAAGTGGTGTTTAAAATAAATAAAAATCTCTTTCCAACTACACTTTGTACCAAATGTTTAAGCCTAATTGACAGTATTCGTAAAACTATCACTCTTCCTTATAATTTCTGAGAAGACAAACTCTGTAAAACCTAGTTTGAGCTCTGTAAACTCCAACAGAATGGCATAATGTGATGGAAAGGCTTCAAACTACAACCCAAGCCAGGAATGAAGATGTTAAAGAAGCCGTGCCACCACAGCGCACCGTCAGAAGGAAAAAACAAGCTTCCAACCAATAAAATGGCTACAAATCAAGAGTTCTGATATCATAGCTGGGTCCACACTGTGCAGTTTTCGGCCATCTTAGACAAAACCTTTCACCATGCAAAAAAGATTGCAAGAACCTGTGAGCTTGAATAAGCGGTCTGTGGTTGTTCAGTGTGACCGGCTCACCGACAGACGATTCAGGACCTTAAGGACCAAAGACTACCTACGACAACGTCAAGCAGTGTGGAAAACTTTCTGGAACAGACGTCTCGCCCGACATGAGCCGTCCAGAGCTGTCTCATTGTCCTCATCTTCCTCCCTCTCTTCTTAGTGTCCGAACATATTAGTGTCAACGTCAGATCCTAACTGATGGAGCTCTGTCAGATCTTTGAGGCGTACTTTATTCTCCGGTCTGGCATCTATTAAATCTTGCATCACAGTGTGACAAGGGTTACTGTCAAGATTTTAGGAACTCAAGCTCCCACAGTCTGGCGTGTACCACTCGTTTATGACAGCGAAAAAGGAAGAACGAGAATAAGTAATGTTTCCATCATTCAGAAACTCGTTAATGATGTTTTGTGTTGTAAACAAATGAAGTTTTGGTGCGGCTGCGCTCTGACATCCCGTCCACATCGAGGCAGGAAAAATAAGTTAAATTAGCTTCATTATTCAGTAATGGATCTCTGTTGTGAACTGCTACAGCTTGGTTTACCAACACTGACAGTAATTTTGTTAAGTTATGGGAAACAAAAACACTGTGATGTTCCATTTGTTAAAACATGAGTGTGCATCCCCCACAAAACACCAAGTGGGGGATGATCTGCAGAAATCCATTCAAAAGTTTAAAAAGATTTTGAACAGCCTATTTTTGCCACAATTGTTGCAAGAGACTGATAAAGCTATCACAAACAGGTAAAAATGATATATTTGCTGAAGCAGTTTGACTTGTCAGTGTAGCCTCATTTAATGAGTTTTACTTCAACCAGTGATAGTTGGAGTCACCAGCCTCTGTCTGTTACTTTGTAGGTCAGGAGGTGAGAAGTTTGCAAACCACTGCTCTAAATCATACTGACTTCCAAACCTTGTTTGCTTTATTTAGCCCCTCTGAATAAAAAGTGCAAAGCTCTGAGAAGTGCAGGGTGAAATTGTCTGTTTTACTACTCAAACCACACGGTGTAGTATGCACGAAAACCAAGCAGCTGAGCTGATCAGACTGTTGGTCCATTAAAACGATACATGCTCACTTCACTGACAGGTCAGACAATCACATCGAACGTCTCTGAAGCAGACTGCAAGACTCTTCACTCGCCTCAAAGCTGGAAACCAAATCTGCAAATAATGTCAATAAACCTCATCAAACACCAAACTACACTTGTTCTGTGTTCTTGGAGTAATTCAAAACGCTGAGGAAACTTCTCACATCTAATGATCTCTTCTCATGTTTGGGCTTTTTAGGGTTCTAGCATGTCCACAGCGCCTGCTCCAGAAGTGATTCAAACCTCAAACCTTGCCTCAACATCCAGAGCAGCCATAGCTTTTTCTCAGTTCGTTAAATCATTAACAGGAGCTGGTCAGAACAGTGGAAGTCGAGGTGTCGACGATCAGGTCTCGTCTCAGCTGGTCACCGGTAGAGTTAGGAATGAATTTCACAAAAAAAAACAGTTAATTCTGGCGTCACAAGATCAGCGGGAGGGAAAAAAAAGACTAAAGCTCAGCTGTGGACGACTCTACTTACAAGATAAGGATCCTCAACACTGTCAGAAAATCCACTGAAACCACAACAGGTGAAAGCTGAAGGCTGCAGAAGCGAGAAGAAGCCAAACCTTTTCTGCTTCGCTTAGCATAAAAAGAAAAATGTGTCCCCCTAGACTTCATCAACATTAGTGCACAGGGTTTTGTATTATTTTCTCACAAGCAGCATGCTTTAAGTGAAACCACTTATTGGTCTTGTCTCTTTTCCATGTTGACAATAACTACAGAGTAAAACTGCATAACCATCAGCAAAGATCCCAGACGATAACCACTGATCAGAAATCAGTAGTTAGGAGAGATGCATGGATATAAATTAATCACAAAACAGTCCATCGATAACCCTAAATCTGGCTAAACTTTACCCTGAGTTAACATTTGTGAGACAACACTTCCGCAAGTAAAATATTGGGCAATTCGGATGTGTTGTCATGAGAAATCTTCAAAAGGAAAAGCAAATTAATACAAGCATTAGAAAACGGAAAATGTTTTATCAGATCTTAGCAGAAGACATAAGTGTCACAGAACCCCTCACAATGGCACATGAGTAAATGTTGCCTGGTAGATGTAGGTTAAACAATTGTGGTTTTACGTATTTTTTCTGCAGACATATTTCACGACTTGCAGTGTCCCAGATCAAGCAGCTGTTGACAAATTGCCAGCCACAGACATCTGCAGATGGTCTAACATGTGCTCGACAGGACAGTAAATGTTCCAACAATGTTTTTAATTCTCCGCTAATTTAGTAATCCATATACAAAAAAACTAAAAAAAAAAAAAAAGGAACAGTCTAATTTTAATAATGGTTTTACTTTAATGGACAGAATATCAACAAAAACTCCAGAGAAAAAAATTACATAAAAGAAAATAACCGACTTGCAAGTAATTGAGGGAAATAAACATTTGAACCCAGCCAGAAATAAAGATATAATCTATTATGTGCCGACATGGAGCACAGATAATCAGTTTCTGACACTCCTGATCTCAGCATGAGTGACTGAAGACACCCGTCCACAGATCAGTTTCTTCCACCACCACAGAAAGGACCAAAGAGCATCTCAGAGAATGTCAGGGTCAGGACGGATCCACACAAGGCTGGAATGGGCTAAAAGACCTTCAGCCAGACGCTTGTTGAGACCGTGACAACCGCACACAGGAGGCGGCTCGTTCCTGATCTGAAGACAGCTGGGACCACAGACAACAAGAACATGACTGGTATCACACGACAGCGTAATGAACTGAAACCCTGCAGCGCCCACAACACCCCCTGCTCAAGAAGGCCCATCTTCAGTTTGCCAGTGAACATCGATGTGGACAGAAATGTTCTTCATAGTCCCAACTGCTCCTCCTGTGTGTAACTGGGGGCTGGTCCCCCACTTCCATGACCTTCCTCAGCCCATGAAGCACGATCTTGCATGGGGCTCCAGATCAGGGGAACAGGTGGTTAGTTTCCTTTCGTTGCACTCAGTCGTGACAGTCTTGTAGACCATCCCAGCCTTGTGCAGATCTATTATCTTGTCCCAAACTATCCCGTTGGGATGGAAGAAACTGATTCTGTTGGCGGGTGTGCTTCATTTACATAAGCTGAGATCAGGTGTGTCTGTAACGGATCATCTGTGGGAATTTAAAGTCTGGCTGGGTTCAAATACTCATTTCCCTCGATTTGCAAAACTGTTTTTAGCCTTCGTGTAACGTTTTATTTTTCAAGACTGATTTTTTTAACTATTAGAATTAAACTACTGTAAGAATTTGAGTGTATTAATTGCATTTTAAGATTTAAGTGATCAAACTCTTGTTTGTTTTAGTAAGAAAAGCCGTAGAGTTGGAGCAGGGACGCCCCAACACTGCCAGACTGAATCGGTTTAGTCCATCACGCATTATTTCAGCTCATTTCGTATAAAATGACTACATTAGAATCACTTTCAAGTCTAAAATTTATTGTTTGATTCTCAGGATTAAAATGATTGTTTACAACATGTCAAACCTTGATTCAGTAACAAGAAACATATTCACAACACGTTCAAGTTTTAGTATTCTAAAACTATCATAAGACCTAAATCCTTACGTCTACAAATGTTTATAATTTTATTCACATATGAAGACTGGAGCAGATGCAAGTAAAGCAACCACTGAAATTCTTTGAGAGCATAATGCATACATTTTCCTTGATAGTTTATTAAATAGGGTAAAAAAATAATTAAATAGAGAAAAAAAAGGCGATTGTAAAGCTCATGGAAACAAAACAAAATTAAAATTTTCCCCTTGTTCTGGGAAAAGTTTGTTTTTTTTACGCTTTCTGCCCTTTGACACATTCTTGTATACCCTAGTGAGTAAGAAACAAAATAAAGACATTAATTTTGTTAACCAAACTGACGAAGATGAGTGATTCAAGGCCAGCTGTAACACAGGTAGTACCTGAGAGTGACTCCTTGCTGTGGCGGCGCGTGGTAACCAAACTTCCACTGCCTCCAGTGACATCATTACTATCACAGAAACCAAACGTTTATTTCCGTTTGGTTTACTGAGCACTAAAACGCTGACATTTAAGTTTTGTGAGATCAGGTGTAGCTTCTGGTGAGTGTGCAAGAAATTCACCCCACGCTGAGCACTGCAGCAGGTGGAATACAGGCTTACAGACAAAATGTCATTACTTTAATGAAACTGAATTTATTTACGTCAAACTGACCCAAAGCTGAAAGGGATTCTCTATCTCTCTCCATCTTTCTGTCTTTTGAGAGCTTCAAGAGGGTTAAAAACAAAAAATAAATGCTGACTAAAAATCTACCCAACCCACAGGTAACAGGTTGACGCATGCATCACTTGAATTAACTGACATTAGTTCCCATTTGTAAAGGTAATGCAAACCTTTTACTGTAAAACTCAAAAAGTTCACAAAACACCCACAAGGACTTAAAAATAACACTTCCTAATTCATGTTTTAGATAATAAAATGAACTTACTGAAGCCATCCAACAGAAAGTTTCCATATATGGTCACAATTTTCACGCCCTGTAGGTAACTTTGGGGCAAACTAACAAGTCAAAAGTGTAAAAACCCGCAACTAAATTCCATGAAGTGATGCATGTCACCCACCGCTTTTTTTTTTTTTTCCTTTTTGACAAACGAAAGGTCTCATGTGATCCGTTAACAATTGGAATGTGTGTTGGGAACGACTGCCAAATATCAGCAAACCAAATCCTCGGCAGTCGTACGGTTAAAATGTATAAAATTAACCGAGTTTCGTATTTGCTAAAATCACTCAGCTGCGGTGGCCATCTTGAGTCAGGCGGACTCCAAGTAGAGCCAATGATTGATGAAACGTTTAACAAAGAATTACGTGATCGCCTGCATTTCCAAGGTGGTAGGCACTAACAGGGTCTGTCCTGGCATCATGTTGTGGAGACATGTAGACAAATACTAAAACTTCCCACCCAGTTTCATTGAGTCATATACCAATAATACTTTAAAAATGATGAATAATTTTGTAATTTCTTTTCCAAAGTGATCGATATCTCGTCTGCGTTATCTAAAAATAGCCTAAGAGGCCTGCTGAAAGTCCAAACTGTGACGGAGGCCGCGTGGAAACGGCTTGTTTGCTCGAGCTAACTAATGCTGCGTCGAAGGAAGGTAAATGTCAGAGGAGCTGAATGTTTGTGAGAACTGCCAACCTTGTTTGCTGCTAGAGATTATCCAAACAAGCCACGAAACAAACAAATCAACATCTTCAGCAGTGACATCATATCTGATGATTCTGGGGCTAATTTCATTTCTAATTTTAGATTAATCTGCCTCAATTTAAATCAGTTCAGCTTATTTATGTAGTGCCAATTCACAACAGAAGTCATTCCAGGAACCTATAAAACAAACAACAAGTCCATTAAAGTCAGGCTCAAAATGTAAAGTACAGCTAAATCCTAAAATCCTGGTAAAAATCAAGTCATTTATTAATAACTTTAGAAGTATTCTGAGGAGGTTTTAATCCCATTCTTTAGCTTTTACAGCAAAATGTTTGTACTGAAAAACAAGAATCTGCAGGCTGTATTTGCAGGAACATGCATCTTTTAAAAAAACTATCAGTGACTGTTGTAAATGAAACGACCCCCCCCGCCCTGAATGGTCAAGCACAGATCTAGGTGTTGCATCTTAATATGAAAGGTAACGTGAAGTGTGATCATGGTCATCAAAGACGTGGAAACTGCAGGGTGAGCCCCAAAAAGCAACAAATTCCATGGATAGAAATTTTCCCCACCTTCTTCAACAAAGTCTAAATCCTGACACTTTCAATGAAATTCTCAGTCCTGGAAACCTCAAAACTGAAACCTAACCAGTGAAGCTTTTTTTGAGTAACAGAGGAAAACTGACAGTTATATTCAAGGTGACACATTGATCTAAGCAAGAGCCTGTTGGCTATGCTAACCTGCATTAACTGGGATTCTTGTGGGGATTCCCCTGCCTTAGCGTGGGTGTCAAGAAAACCCTTCATTGTTGTAGAGTCGATGATGCAGCGCTGAAGACGCGACCACGAATGATGGGTCGAATGAGTCTCCTACACACTAAGCTGCAATGTTCAGTTTTTTAAAGAGTTTTAGTTTTACTGATATGGCTTTCTTTGTATTAGTTTCATTAAAGCATCAATATATTTCAAATTGTCCCTTTTAAATTATGCAACTTTAGCAGTGAGACTGTTTTGAAAAACAGCATCAAATAAATGAATAGAAGCACCTGCTAATGACAGCGCCTCAATCAATCAACTTTATTTCTACAGCACATTTTAAGAACCGCAAAGGTAGCCAAAGAGCTGTACAATAAGACAAAAATAGATTAGGACAATAAGAAAAGAAACACATACCAGGTTCACGGCAGGTGTGTTTTAAGGTGCCACACAAGATAAGATCATAGTGTTAAAAGCGTGTTTTTAAAAACAGGAAGCGAGGAGGCCTGTCTGACACTCGAGGGTAAACTGATCCACAACTTGGGAGCTGTGTCACCTCTGAGCTTCAGCCCAGTTTTATGGACCGTCAGCAGCAACCGATCAGCTGATCTTAGGGATCGGGGTGAGCAGTAAGGCCGAAGCAGCTCAGATGTGATGAGGCAAGGTTGTTCAGGCATTTAAAGACAAATAACAAGCTTAAAACTAATTCTGTAGTGCACAGGGAGCCAGTGAAGGCACGCCAGGATGGGAGTTCTGCACAACCTGCAGACGGGCAAGAGAGGTCTGGGCTCATGCCTACAAACGGAGCATTACAGCAATCGAGACGAGCTGTGATAAAAGCGTGGATTAATTTCTGCAGGTCAGATCTTGCTAAGATTGGTTTCACCTTTGATAGTTGGCAAAGTTGAACAACACTGCTGATCTGTTTGTCAAATTTAAAAATCAGACTCAAACTTCACCCGCAGATTGGTGAAACAATGGGAGGTGGACAAAAACTAAAGGTTTGTCGTGAAACATAATAAAAAAAGAATCTAACCTGTCATTTGCTGTCATGTTCGACAAACATCACAAGTCAGGACAATGAAATTAGTCAATCAAGAAGGTTGACGTACCCAGTAACCAATGGGTATTTTTGTCCACGTAGTTGGTAAGGAAAAACATAGAAAATGATTAATAGAGAAAAACGCAAATGTGGCTACAAAATACCTTTACCAGCCCACTTCTTTTTTTTAAAACTTTGGTCGCTTATAAATGTGCACTCAGCAAAAGCCAACACCACAGGCGACGATAAGACAACCACCAAGACTCTTCACAAGAAGCTGCTGCCAAGCAAGGTTCGAAGATGAGCACAGAGCACCACTTCATTAGTGCCCTCTGGATGTTTCTTCTTCTGGGATTCCTTCAAGCAAACCCAGTGCCCCCGAAACCAGATTGCCTTGGCATTTCCATTGGTCGCGTCAATCTTCTACAGGAGGCTTCATGCGTAAGTTACGATTTGTGTTTGCTGTATAAACTTTTTATTTTTTTAAGCACAATCAAGACCGTGTTTGAAAATGAAAAAGATTTGTACTAAAACTGAACGGTTACACTTTCTCATCTTTTGTTTTAGAAATATACGTTCATGTCTCCAGCAAACATACTGGTAAGAGGTTAAATCCATTCATGATGTTGAGCTACTGTAGACTAACAATATACACCTTAATTATAAATGAAGCATATCACACTTTCTCATTCCTTATGTTTTATGACACTATTTCTTTATTTTTATTAGGGAAACTGCAGAACTAATGCTACTGAAACTTTCAAGAACGAACTGAATACAGCCAAAGAAGTATGTCCAGACAAATTCACGATTAATCAGGCCCTGGAAGAACTACACTATAAAAAATGTTCATCATCAAATCAGAAGGTGAGTCTCGAGTACTGAATTGCCTTCATCAGATTAACCCACACCTGAAAAATGTAAAGCTCAATACTAAACCTGTCTTCTTTTAACAGACAGATGATACAAACTGCATCTGGGAGAGAAAGGAATTTAAAATTTTCGTGGAGGACTTTAAAAGTTTCATTGAGAGTTGTAATTCTCAAAACGGATGCCAATAAACATAGAGCACTAAAATGTGATGCCTCTCCAAGATTTAACACTGTAAGCTCTCAATTATTTATAAATATATTTATTTATTTATTATCCAATTATGATACCAAACCTGTGTACAAAAATGTCAATAAAATTCAAATGATTATCTGCAGATTCCTTCCATGTTTTATTTATGTTTACTTCGAAATATTCTGACAATCTGAGGCGCTAAGCTTTACGCAAGACTTTTAAGCTGGACTGATACTGATTTTTGGCCATCAGATAAAATCTTTCATATGAAAGAACCACAAAAATGATGATAACTCAGTGACACAGGCTCACTGAAAGCCAGTTCAGCCCCCTCAATGCCCAAGACGACCTCCGTCGAATATCAGCCGTGTCAGAAATGATCGGGGAAAAATCCTGCAGTGGGATTGCCTCTACGACAGAGATCTTTTTCCCAGCGATGCGAACAGTTGTCCTTTTCCACAGCATCTCTTCTCAGAGTCTGAAGCTAAAGAGCGCCGATGTCAGCACCCAGTTTCTATTTCTTGGCCAAAGAAAGAATTAAAAACAAATCGTACACTCTGACATCTATTCAGTCAGACATCATACAGTGTGACATGTTGCCATCAAGATTTTATAATATCAAGCAGCGTGACATACAACTTCTTTACAATTTAAAAATAACAAATCACATAATATGCATTAATCCAGAGTACTAGAAAAAGTATAACAGGAGCAAACGGCGTCCAATCAACATTCATTAACTGCAGTTAGCTCAACGAGACCCGTCCTCTAATTACGGCCAACTCATCGAAACACGGGCTGGTGTTAAAGCTACGGTGGCAGGATGGACTGGCCTACGCAAGCTTCTAAAGTGTCTCGTGTAAATGTAGGTTTTAGATTCATTTATCTGAATTTAAGATGATCTGGAATGACGTCTCAGTTCAGTTGTTTGACACTGACATTTACAGTCAGGTGTGTGAGGGAGACGTGAGCAAGAAAAAATGCACAGCGTCTGCAGGGCACACTGCAGAAGTTTATTTTTATATTTAAACTCGTGACTCATCCCACAAACAAAATGAAAGTACTACAGCTGAACTAATTTGTCAAATATTGAAAGCAAATAAAACAAAATCCATCAACTTTATAAATTACAACTCTTAAGCATGTACCATAAATGAGCTTGAGTAATCTTTTTACTCATAATGATGATTTCAGGTGTCTTTTGTTGAGCTGCAGTAGATTTGCAGAAGCCTGTCACACCCCGGGTGGGTTCAGTAAAAGTGGAAGCACCAAAATAAACCGCCAGAACGTAGAAGCGGCAGGAACAAACAATCCACCGAGTGGAAAAACTAAATGTTAAGAAAGGCAGCGGTGGAACATGGCTGCTCCATGTGACGGTTTAAAAATGTTAAAATTAGAAACTGATATGATGATCATTAACTGTGTCTTAGATAAAAACGGACAGAACTACCTGCAGCTCAACAGATCAGTTTAAACGTCGCCACTACTTAGAAATGCACCAACCATGAAGTCGACAAGACTTTAATCTTAAACCGCAAAAAGTAGCTCGAGTGTTGTGTGGTGAAAAAAATAAGTATCAGGTGTAAACTGCTGGCGATTGCTCAACTTAGTGCACAGGAAAAAAGAAGAAAAAAAAAAAAGCAAGTGACAGTCAACCTACTTTCATATGATCTCGATGTCTAATGCTGTACTACAATAGGCCACTTGAGGGATTTTACCATGCTGCTGTATATGGTGAAAAAAAAATTCCAAGAGTCATCTAAAGGAAAAAATAATGCTGTGCGCGCCGGGTAATATACAAAAAAATTCTGCCCACCCTTTCCACCACACGGCCTTATAAATACAGGAGGACAGAGGGGTAAGTAAGCCAACACTTTCACTAAACAAGTCGCTTCTCTCAGGACAAGACTTCAAGCTGAACATGGAGCACTTCTTTGGGATGGCTTTTTGGATCTTCACCCTCTCTGTTACTCTCTCTGGTTGCCGTCCAACACCAAAAATGGACTTGAACCTTCCTTTGTTGCAGACGGTTAAATGTGTAAGTGATTTCAAGCTAAACATTTTCTGTGATCATTTTTTACTTTTGTTGTACTGACTGTTAATAACGTTTCATTTGTCCTTCTGTTTCTACAGCCAGCTGATACAACTTTCTACTCTCCAGAAAACACAGAGGTAAGGACCACTTCTGTTCTATAAATTCTGTATAAGAAAGTATGGATTAGTCAAAACACTGAAACAAAACATGAGCATAATGATGATAAAGTGATGAGTGAACATTTAGAATTTAAGTCATGTTGGGGTACTCCCCTGCGTGGAAGAAGCTGAAGCTACAAGCTTTAGCTGAGCTTTTATAAACCACATGTAAAGGTTCTCTAGTACAGGAAATGAGCTTGCCAGGTGTTGATATTTCACACACAGCTGTCACTATTTGGTGACTTTACTACATGCAGCCACAAGTCTCAAAGCAGCAGAAGGGGCTAAACATCTTTCCTTCTCACCAACAGCCCGAATGCTTCACAAGCGCACTGGAATGTGTTTTCAAAGAACTCAACGGAATAGCCAGATGGGAATGTGACGACGACAGCGAGCGCATTGACCAAGCATTGGAAGCTTTAGATGAGATGATTGACCAAAGGAAGCGCAACACAAGCTCTGTAAGTACCGTCTCGTTTTGTGGTGCTAAATTAAACCCAAATCATGAGATAAAAAAATGATCTCTTTTTTCCACAAAAACAAAATTAACCTGCTTATCTTCTCTCTAGGTCCCAACAAACGCCAAACAATGCGCCTGTGAAAAATTGCCTGTACTGTCTTTTGATGGATTTCTGAAGAAGTACAAGACATTGATTGAACAAATTAACTCCATAGATTGAGGTAAAACAATTAGCTTTGGTCAGAGAGGAGCAGATAAGTATCTGCACTGCTGCTTCCCCATCAGCTACACCAAGAAACACTGCAGGAGGTCTAAAAACGATAACTGACTGTCACTCCAAACACTGCTTTTAAAACTTTACATTTACAACCAGGACATTGAAATATGAAGATAACTGTTTAAATACAGTAGATTTCTACCATGTTACTGTAATTTTACCATTTTTATTTTCACAAATCATTTATACAGAAAACTGCTAAATAGTTCTCAGCCTAACAACAAAAAGAATGTATCTGAAGTAAAGCTATGAATTTGTATTTATATATTTATTTCTAATTTATGCTATTTAAGTTGTATAATGATTGTGTATTGCAATGTTAAGTGTAATAAATGTTATATTTATCAATTTGTGTCTTATTGTATGTTTAAGTATGGTTATTCTGTTTAAAAGAAATTAATTTATAGTAGAAAAAACGGACAAATTTGGCCTAAAACACGTTTTTTTAACTATGCCTTGAGTTTATTCAGTTTAAATGTATGCTTAGATGACTTTAGGAATAAGCTACTATCTAACGCAAATTCTGTTTGAGTAAACTTCTAAAGCAGGAAATATCAATGTGGGAGAGGAATAGGTGTGGGAGGTTTTATTTCCTCAGTGTTGAGGGCAACTGAGCTCGTCGAGCTGTCTACAAAAGGTTTGAAGATGGAAAATCAAGTCATCGTTAAGTCATTACCAAGTAATTTCTGCATCACAGTTTGTACATTCCCACAGTGCTCGGTTTGGGTAAATGAAGCTTTAGTTTCAAAGCTTAAAAGCTGCCCGAGTATGAACTGAACTTAATAAACGCCAGTTAAAAGCTGTCATCTTTCCCAAATTTTTAAATTAAGATTTAAAAACAATTATTTTGTCTTACTTTTTTTTTAACGGTTTGATAACAACAGGACATGTATACAATAGATGGATGGGAAACTTTTGATATTATATAATTTTGATAATGTCACAAAATTAGAGTGTTATTTGAAAACGTACCTCCATATCAGGGTCATAGTTTGAAACAACAGGTTTTTTTCCTTCACTCATTTGAAACGGACACTATATCCTCCAGAAGCAGAGATCAAAAACAACTCTTCAAGCAGAAAGGCTGTAAAGTAGCCATCCATGTCCAGGAAGGTAGGATTTTCCAACTAATAAATTAAAACTGTCTCCTCCAGGCTGTGCTGTGGTGGGCGATAGGACAGTATTAGATACTGAGGGATTAGAGATCCTAGGATTGTCCACAGCAGAGGCGTCCAATCCTGGTCCTGGAGGTCCACTGTTTACCTGCTCTTCAGCAGGCTCTCAGGTTCTGCAGAAGTGTGTCGAAGCAGAGAAACAGAGCTGTAGGACCAGGACTGGACACCCCTGGTCTACAGGGTACGTTCCGTCTAATGTTCAGTGCTCCTGCACTGACGCATCAGTTTGCTGCTCCGCTAAATGCCTGCTCCAGAAAACCAGCAACATCGTAACATGAAGTAAAGGATTTATTGTTAAAGCTTAAATAAAACCATTTAACAAAGACATTCAATTCATGAAAAAGAAAAAACAGGTTAAATTACAATATGGTGACTCAGCAGTCGGTGGATATCCATAAAGATAAATCATTGGTTGGAAAAAAAATGATGGTCGCTTTCCCGCCTTGGCGAAGTGTTTTTAAACAAGAAATCCAGTTTTTTCCATTTTTGTTGAGCCGACTTATAATCTGCTTTCATCTGTTCATATATAACACCCTGCAGTTTCCTGGATTAAAAAAAAAAACACCACCCTGGTGCCAGGTGCAGTTCGTGATCCAGCTTCAATTTACAGGAATGAAAAGCGAATTCTGTCCAGCACAGCAGAACACAGCTTCTAAAGCTTCTAAGACTTTAGTTCTGAAAAGCCTTCACCGTGTAACCACATCAGAAGAGTTGCATATCCTGTTTATCTCTAAACCTACTATCACCCCATCAGTGACTGTGTGATAGAAGAAAAAACTGTTGTATTCTGATAGTAGTGTCGTTTGCATTAACCCTAATTTGACAATATTCTTATCACATTACACAAGGCCATGATGTGCCAAAGAAACTCCACTGCACAAGACAACATATTACCATGAACAGGAGCACAAGTTTAACACAATTCCTGTGACCTCATAAAAACACCTCTGTACATTACATTAACAAGGTTTACTACAACCAAACTAAATTTTAATAAAACCTGTTAACGCCAATACCATTTTAGATCCTTAATGTTGGTCAAACACCATAACATTATGACCATTTGCAGAACAGATTTCCTTATTTTTGCTACATTAAACAAAAAAAAATGCCAGTTATGTGCCTTTTATAGCTCTCCCTCTATTAACTAAAGAAAAAGAGGACAGTCTGGAACAAAACCAACATGGCATCAAGCTAGCATCACTTTGTCCACCTTATCTCTGTATTATGATTCAAATGATGCTCAAAATCTGCCTCCGCAACAGAAACCAAAACAGATCGGGCTTCAGCTCTGACAATCTGCACAATAAGATCTTGACAAAAGCAGTTGCATGGAGGCATTTCAATATATTTTCTAACTATCAGGTGCCATCCAGGAAAGCAAAATTACTCTTTAAAGAACACAATCCTCGCTGCAAAAGCAACTGAAATATAAAGATATGTCTGTGAAAAGATATTGTTGTGAAACCTTGTTCTATACGTACAAATGAGAGGTTTGATCCTTGAAAACGAGTCCTCTTCGTTCCATTGCAATTCCTTCTTTTGACCAAAGCAGCAAGCATGCACAAGGATCCATTCTTAAGGCTGCAGCACCTTTACACCTAAAGTAGTAAATGTGCTGCATTGCACACACAGGAAACCAATGCATTTCCTGTCTGTGTATTTAAGACCGTGAGCCAAATAATCAGTTTTTATCAACAAGGAGAGGGGGAAGGTCAGCGTGTTCGAATCTTCGGGCGAATTTCACACAAACGCTGCTTTTCCAACACTTTTAATCCATCCAAAAATTTAGGTTTGCTGAATAACTGTTTGAAATATAAAGAGCAGAAGGCTGATAGTTAAAAACTAGATTTAAATTTCATTCATTACTAAACTGATTGTGTAATCAGGAACTTTTAGTCACATTTGAACAAATGATTTTTAAAAGTTGGTCTTAAAATAAATGAACAAGGCTTTTAAATCTCCACTAAAAGTCAGAGCTAGCACCTGGCTACAGGTGCTGGTGCTAGCCTCCACTTTTCAAATACCTTCACTTCCTCGGTTTGACTACATCAGTAACAGTCCCACAGGTGTCCTCCAACAAAACTGGTTACTGGAGACGAGTTATTTTAGAGACCACTGCTGTCTGAACATGACAGCTCGTTCTGCGCATTTCAAAATCTATTTATATATACACTAATCCATGGCACTTCCATTTCATTCTAGATGGTTTCCCCCCCCCCCTATTTTTAAATGCATGGTAATAAATTAAAAGCTCAAGTTTCATTATAGTCTTAGGTGACACCAAATGGGCATTAATGTGTTGATAAAACTTGATTTAATCTTATATGTGTGCAAGTGTTACACAATATATCTCTCCATCTCTTCCAGAGCAATACTTACCTGCATTTTAGCCACTGAGAACTTATTTTATTGATTTAGGTTAAGTTGGATCCAACGAACAGGCATACTATTCCACTGAACAAATTTAAGACTGGGGCAATCCTGGTCCTCGAGGGCCACCGTCCTGCATGTTTTCCTTGTTTCTCTGCTCCAACACACCTGATTCATGGTTAAATCACCTCTTCATGTTCTGCAGAAGCCTGTTAATCACCCATTGATTCAAACCAGGTGTGTTGGAGCAGAGGAACAAGTAAAACCTGCAGGATGGTGGCCCTGAGGACCAGGATTGCCCACCTCTGAACTACACAGATCTCTAGCCAAACAAAGATAAAGAAAGTGATGAATAGAGGTCTAAAAATTCTGCAATATATATGTTTAACCTCTTAAACAAGCTTGAGACATCAAAAACAACTGGACTTGTAGTCTACAGCTGAAGACATTTCACTTCTCGGAGGATCTTTATCAGTTCCTTTTGGGACTCTCAGATGAGAAGTGAAGTCTTCAGCTACAGAACAGAGCTCCAGTTGTTTTGTTTTTGGTTATTTTTTTAATGTTTTTTGAAATTACCACAGTTTCCTGGATGACTGAGAATCTACACCAGCATTGAGCAACGTAGATAATTATCAGGGAAGGTAAATAAGCTGGTTTTATTGTGACAGTGAGAACAAAAGGAGAACAATTCAAAAAGCTAATGAATACAAATGTATAATGTTTGCACATTATAAGCAAAATTACTTCAAAGAACTTGAACTGATTGATTTTAATCCCTTTAGGAACTGCAAGGAAACTTCTAACAACTCTACAGAAAATCTTCTTTAAACCATCATCAGCTTACTTTTACATACTGAAGTTATCGTTAAGAGAAACTTTTTCCAGCCATGAACCAAAACCTTGCTGACACAGGTAGGCGTGCAGCATGTTCTTGGCCTCCTGGTACGTCTTGGCCATCCTCTTCAGAGACACAAAACAATCAACGGTAGCAGCACAAATGAAAACGGTCCTTACAGAGCACTTTTCTTACAAGCTGCAGCGCCAGGAAACGATGAATCAAAACTAAAACAGTAAATCAGCACAAACAAACACTTCACTCGAGTTTTGAGGTGGCATGCTCGGTGCCAGATCTAAGACATTTAGGATTAATGTTAATTTTTCTTCATAAGAATTGGTTAAGTTTATTACACATAAAGTCATCTTCAAGTATCAGTTTGCTATGCTTTGTCAAGCACAAATGATGCAGTGAAAGCTGAATAAATGTGTCCATAAAAACAATAACCTCAATATATTCATTTTAAGCTAAAAGGGAACCAGTGGATTAGAATTTTCTATTTAAACTGATAAAAGACAATGGCCCATGAGGCATTTCGATCTGTGGTGGAAACACTGATGTTTAAATAAGTTACCTTTGCTTCTGCGTAGGAGCTTGTGATGAGGAGGTCCTCCCTCTGGGCTTCTTTGGCCACCAGCTTGAAGCGATGCAGCATCGCTGCTTTGCACAGGCGGCTCGCCAGAGCTGCGCCACTCTTAAAAGGAGACCTGCAAGAGAGTCAGGAACGTACTGCATTCAGTCCCGATTCAAGCAAAACGTGGAGTCATGAGGTCAACAGGAACTTACGTTACTCAAACATCAGTTTACAAGGTTCTTACACATTTTTAAAATCTTTTCCAGACTTAAAATTACAGATTTTCTGTTGATTTTTAAGAAACAAAACTTGTGGGGAGAAAAAGTTTCCAGTTTTTTTTAAGTAGTTTATGGTTTTAACAAGGTTTGCAACCTGTGATTAAAAGGTTGCACACTGTTTAATATACAGCCAATGAGCTGCAGTTATTTAGCCATATATCATTCAAGATGCTTCTTAACTTTAGGTTCACAGTCCAAAAACAACACAGAAGCTGTGGGCTGAACTGTAAACCTCATCATTAGAGGCTGACTAAAATCATCATGACCATTTATAAAATCTGCACAAATCTTTGAATCTGCATGCATCTATGACTTTTTCAAACTGCAGCTCAAACATAAAGTATTAATAGCAGAAACGTAAAACTCAAAGTTTGATGCAGTCATGGGAACTTCATGATACCTGTAATAGTCTTTAAGATACAATCAGTGTGTAGGTGTGGGTGGGCACACTTCCATGCTCAATATTCGAGCAATTTTTTAGAACTTTAGGTTTTGATCTGAGAAAAACATTTTTCCAGACTTCAGTCCCCCCCCCCATAATTCAGCAGAGCTGGAAAATGCTAAAACCAAAGCCCCCGCATTTCCACACTGTGTAGTAACCCTGGCAGCCTCCACACACTGCTGAATAAATTGGTGTTTTTAACAAGACATGCACACAAATTAAAAACATTGAAACACTTTCTGGCTTCAGCACAAATAAGATAAAAATCTGAACTGAAGCATAAAATGACCTCCTGCTCTGAGCGACTCTTACTCGTCTATGGTTTTGCCCTCAAGGCCATCGACGACTTCCACAGAGCTGTCTCCTTCACTCCAGTTGACCCCGAAGGTGGGCTCGTCGCTGCCCGGGCTGCAGGTGGCAGCAGAAGGCACCAGGCTGATCTGTGGGCGCAGCATGCAGTAGAACATTGGCAGCTGGGAGGTGATTCCTTCCACGCGCTGGCTCACCGAGATCTCCATGCCACGTGTTTCACAGCAGCAGGAGTCACCTGGAAGAGCATAGTGTTTAGAATCAACAACCCTGTGGTGCAAAACTGGCATAATTGGTTTGTATTTTTAGTTTTACATGTCTTAAGGGGGGTATTCTGCAGCCCTAAATTAGAAAAGGTTAAAAAGATATACAAAAAACTTTTTAGTGTAACCAAAAGCACCCAGACTTTTGTTCCATTTGCCAAATTTTAAATGGTAAGATATACATTTAATTTATGATTTCATTTAACTTTGTGTTTTTACCAGCTTCTAACAATGACCAGTTTAATTGAGGTGTCGTTTGTTAGGATCAGATGACCTTAGGCTGGTACTCTTTCCTCTTGACACATTTTTCCATAATTTGTTGAATATTATGTGTTACACCATCTGAATTGTCTTTACATTATTAAATTTAATGATTATGTTGACATGGTTCTGTTCTTTTAACCAACTGCAGCTCCACTTTAACTAAGGCTTCTTGATCTATTGTTTAAATTTTTATTTATTTATTCGTTTTAACTGGAATGGGACGCAGAAAAAGGAAATCCCTTCAAAGAAAATATGAAATATACTGCTGTTTGTGCATCATCCCAACTCATTCTGCTCTGGGGCTGTACCCTGAAAGGTTTTCCACCTTTAATCACAGGTAACTGCTCTGAAATTTCCCCTTTTAATTTATTCTGGACAAACATGACTGTTTTTGCCCTTAGAATTAATGTAAGAGAACAAAACCCGACCTGGAAACTATGATACTGTCACACCTTCTGATGTTATCTGGATAGCAGCTGGGGAATTTGTTGGTGCTCACAAGCACCCACCTTAAAAGCTGTCTGACTGACAGTTTTCTGCAGTTTAAGAGCCTGTTTTACATTAAACACACCATTATCTTCAAACGTGCCACAAAGGAAGTTTAGGCTGAGCTTTTCATTGCATATATAAAGGATAAGCAGCGCCTAAAAGCCTTTTGCAGTTCTGACTTGATCATTTTGTTCTTAAAGAAATGACAGTTGTTAGATCCAAGAGGAAAGACCCGACTTGCCTACAAGGATGCTTTGGACGTAGATGGGCTCAATGAAGTGGCTCAGCAGAGCTCCTTGGTATCCCAGCACCTGCCACTGAGTGATTTTATCCGTGGAGGACATGCTGACCATGTTGCTGGCAGAGTGATGGAGGCCTGATGAGAAAACTGAGAAAACCTTTGGAAGAAAACACATTTTCAATTAAGCAACAACAGCAAACAATAATACTACACAAGTAAAATTTTCTTCAGATCTACAGGCAGAGCGTTGATACCTTCCCCTCGACTGACAGGTGGAGGCCGATTTCATTGTTGACTTGCCAAGCTGAAATGGAGAGAGGGTTCAGGCGCCTGAGGACAGAGTTCAGAGCAGAGAAAAGGCCGACGTCTCAATAAAAACATTTCTGACTCAAACAAGTTACTCCAGATAACTTAAAGAGGTTTAAGAAACTCAAATCATCAATCAAGTCGGAGCATTTATGAGTCTAATTTTCAAGAACAACATTATTCTGACAACTTGGCAGTTTTTTAAATAAATATGGGAATTTTTTTTGTTCTTTTTGTTTTAATAGACAAATTGTGTATTTGTCTGTGCGTACATCTGTTGGGTCAGAGCGACGCAACAGAAAAACTGACTGGTCATAAGTGTGATCTGAACAGCAATAATCATGAGATCATTCATTCATCCTGTGATTCAAACATGACATTTATTCAGATCAGTGTTTTACGTTTGGTTAGCTCTCCTGAAAAAAAAGATTTTACATTTCAAGAGCTTTAATTTTCTGGTTAAATGAAGGTCTAATTAGCTATGATGTGACAAGTGAATTCAGTAATGTTTGGACATCTGTCTGAGCTGTTATCTGTTTATCGTTACATTAAAAGCTCATACAGCGTATAATCTGAGGAAGATTTTAAAGGTATTAAGAAAGTGAATACTGGGCAAACCTGTAGCGTGACAGTGAGGGACGAGAACGTCCAAAGAAAACTTACAGCTTTGTAGGGATCTGAGATGCACCCTTTGGCAGCTGGTTCACGTAGAGGTGAAGAGAAACGCCACTTTTCAGACTGAGGAGGTTGCTGCTGCTGCTGCGCTGGAAGACCGACTTCTCCTTCAGGTTGGCATTTTTATTGAAAAACAGCAGCAAGTGCCGGTACAGATACCTGGCAACACGGAATGACACATGCTATTATCTGTGTGTGTAAATTACACGTCTAAAGCTGAAGGCAAAACGAGGTCCTCGTGCATAAATGATATTTAAAAGATCTGAAGACTAATGTGCAAACATGTGAGGAAGTCCTAATTAATGTGCTAAATATAACTGCCTAAATAACATATCAAACTATATAAAGAGAATATTTCATGTTCAGTGTGCTTCCACGAAGTCTAAGAGAACCCAGAAAGCATTTGTTTGCATAAATAAATAAATTTGCCCGTTTGTCTGTTTCTGACCTCATCAGGGACCTCCGGGCGGTGACAACAGCGTGTGAGTCATGGACAATCCGTCCGTCTGACGAGACACATTCTTTAGCGTTGAAGTTCCCAGTGCCGAGAGCAACCACGTCACATTCACCGGCTGACGGGAGAGAAAGATCGGAGTTTGGACTTAAATACGGCACACCTGGCTGCAGGACTGCACCGTTTTTAACAAGATGTGAATCACAGTTATCTTTCCCAATGATTCTAATGTTAAATAAATTCTACTCCAGTAAAAACATGACAGGAACATGAATTATTTTTATTTTAGACCTCTTAACTTATAGCAACATATCTGAACATTTCAAAGCTATGACATTCTTTCTAAAACCAGTGGTGTGATATTTGCATCTGCACTTCTGGGACCTGTCTGATGGAAATGTGTCTTCTAATCCTGTCCACAAGACTGAGAAGCCTTTATGACAAATCCTGACCACACACATTTTGGAAAGGTCACGGCTGGTTTGCCTGTTAGACATATTTGTGAATGGAGTAAAAACAAATAATTATTCTGTGTACCACCACAGCTTGTTTACCCCAAGTGGTGCACATTTCACAGGTCAGTGAACATGATTCTTCCTCATTTTTTTCAGAAAATGCTCCAGTGTTTACGTACAGGTCTGAATGATAAATGCTGCCGTTGTGCCCGCGCAGCTGGAGAACTCTGGGTGGTTGTCCATCAGTTTAGTGAGCTGATCCCTGACAGCCTGTGGAATCTGAAGGTTGACGGACTTCTTCCTTTCTGAACCACAAAAATGATAAAACAGACAACATAAAACAAAATAATCTTTACAGTAATTTAGCATGCACTTTCAATAAAAATGCAGTTTATGATACAGTCGTATTGTTTGTGACTGGACAGGTTTCTCTTTAAATGCCAACACATTAAACCACCACTACTGTGACAGTATTTAATAATGTGCAGCCTTTTTTTGGTCTCTTGGAATCAAAACTGCAGACTCTACAGCTTGTAAGCCACAAGATAATGTAGATAATGCGATCATGTAAAAACCTTTGAGATTTAGTGGCACCAACAACACTATTAGAAGAGCCAAAGTGTAAGGAGGTCCACCTCCATGAATCCCAGCTGCTGTCACAGAAACTGAGCGGTGATTTGTGTAATCTTTGGAGGCAAACCAGTTTTTTTCTGTCTCAGTGTGAACGGCCAAATAACGCCAAGCAGTGGAGCGATCACGGCAACATCGTGATCAGTTTTGTGTCGTTCTTTGTGAAAAATGTGCCAACAGCTTTAAAAATCGGTCAGCACTCTGGTGGAAAGGTGCTGAGATCCAGGCTTACCGTAAATAGCTCTGGATTGGTGGATGTCAGAGACTGAGGGCTCTTCTTTCACCGGCAGAGGTGGAGGGGCATCTGAAGACAAATGGTCATGGAAAAGAACGAGTAAGTGACAACTAATAAGACCGTGGCCTTTAAAGTATCCCTCTTACATGCTTATCTGTTTGTTTCTTAATCTTATCTGTGAGTAAAAAGAACAACATCAGAATGATTTTAACTGAACACGACATCGACCTGATGCTTCTGGGAGAACAAACTTCTGACTTTCCAAGATGACCAAATACTCCTCCAGAGCAAACTTTGCTGCATTGAGACGAGCTTCCTTCTTGGTCAAGCCCACGCCAGTTTTGTACTCGATCCCATCAATCACGACACAAAAGGCAAAATGAGAGCCTGGTAAATTACCTACAAAAAGAAGAAAACGGTCAAACTTTCAGAATTTGGTAAACAGCCTGCAGGTGAAGGAACTGCAGAATCTAAAAGATAAAGAAACTGGTTTTAGTGAAATCAAAATTTATTCCAAACAAATTTGATCGCAGGTTATGTTATGACCGACTAACTGGTTTAACCAATCAGGTAAGATTGGCAATCTAAACACTGAGTTTTAATTTTATCTTATTATACAAAAACAGTTACAGCAGAGCAAATCCATTTTTTTTCCTAAATGCATCATCATCCTCTCGTTTCCAAACACACACGATCAAAACTTCATATTAGAAATCATTATTAAAATAAACAAACACAAGCTACACAAAACTGGTTTGAGGAATTACCAAGCATAGCAAATGAAGATATCAGGTTTTATCAGGTTTTAAGATATAGGTCACCGGAAAATGACGAGTACACAGCAGTGCAGTGGGGGGGGGTTTACCTGTGGCTACGGTTTCTTTAAATTCGAGGTGGAACTGCAAAACCTGGGCAAGCTGATGGACCAGAGACACTGCGTTTGTTTCACCGTTCTTATATCTGTCGATCAGCTTTTTGTGTAAGGAATCCGGCGTCACAAAAGCACCTCAGTTGGCAAAATGTGAAAAAAACAACAACAAATTAGGATTTGTCACACACTTGAGGGCTGAGCTTTTTTTTCTCCTATAACAGTAATAAAACAAGCTCTGCAGAAAAGAGAAGATTGTTTTGTTCACGTGGATTCATCATGAAACGTGAAAACATTCATAGTGAAAAAGGTTTTACTGGTAAAACTGTTGTGGAATTTAAGAAAATCATAATGTGGAGCTTACCAGGTTTCAGTGGTTCTCTCACTTGTTTGTCAGCACCGTTCACGGCAGACGGCGGTTTGCAGGACTGGTTCACCTCCGCTGCTGAAGGCGTGCATTTCATAAACATCTGTGCATAACTGGCTCCTCTGGAACCTCGAAATAATCCACGCGCTGGAAACATCCTGCGAGCTTTCACGGGTTCTGAGAAGAAACAAACAACCACATTTCATTAGAAACCACAAAACTAAAGAGCATTATCATTTAAAGGCCACTAACAGGCGGAAGGACAACAACCCAGTTCTCAAATGTCAAAAAAACAGTGTTAAAAGGTTAAAACTAACCGAGACTGCTCTGTAAAATAAGCTCATAGTAAATTAGATGAAAGCAACACATTTTAACAAATTTAAAAAACAGAAAAAGGTAAAAGTTAAGGTTAGAGACCGCTGGTGGAACGACTCACATCTAACAGGTTCAGCAGAGACAAAATAAATCCTGACTGCACTGTTTTAGGCGTCTTCCTGCTTTAAAACACCTGGTTTAAATGAACGACTTGTGGACGTGCTCCTGGCGAACCTGATGATTTGGTGAGGAGGTGATTAAACCATTTGAATCAGGTGTGTTGGAGCAGGAAAACTTAAAACTTCCAGGACAGAAGAGCCTCGAGGCCTGGAGTCTGACACCCCTGGCATAAACAGTCCAGTATTTTAAGAAATATTTTTTCTAGAAATTAAAATAAACAAACAAACTAGAAGCAGTAAGAGAGCATAAACCTCGGCCAAGGTTAAAATAGTGCGATCCGGATCGTGATCTGGATCATCAACAAAATTTAAGCGATTGTCAGGGGTGGAAATTAGCACCCGCCACCCGCCAAATGCGGGTAAATATTTGAAGTGGCGGGTGAATTTGATCAACACACACGCCACTGTGGCGGGTTGGCAATTTGAACAGAAAAGGTGTTATTTGTCCTCCTGACAT
>NC_051438.1:27279912-27329393 GCF_001649575.2 Kryptolebias marmoratus | reverse complement strand
TTGTTGTTGGAAAATTAATTATCTAAATAACATTCGACCCGAAAAAACCCGCTTAAAAATATTACAACAGTTCACTGCAAACCCATATTATGCACTTGATCCACTACAGATTACATGCAGTCTAACACCAATTAGGTGTTGTGATGAGAAGCTATTTTATTTTCTGTTTTTCAAGAGTAGTCAGCTTGTAGGGCACCACAACTGCTTCCACCCACGTCGATCATCATCATATATGAAATAACTTTTTGTCACAACAAAAAATAGTGGCTGGTAAAATATTTGAGTGGCTGATAAAAAATTTTGTCCACCAGCCATAGTGGCTGGTGGACAAAATTTTTTATTTCCACCCCTGGCGATTGTTGTGGGATTTTTTTTGTATTTCAGTTTCTATGTAATGTTGCTAACAGACAGACAAAAAACCCGACCATAAAGGTAACGAGAGTAACAAAGGGGTCACCTGCTGGAGCATAAAGGTGTTAACAAACGAGTCAACTGTGGCCTTGACCTTTGACCCCATAGCTTTAAAATCAAGAGGGGTCATCTTGGACCCATGAGGCGTCCAGCTGAGCAGTTTGACATTCCTACATCACACTGATGAAGAGCTAGAGCACAGGATCGGCACCAGCATTTATAACTTTACAAGTGCTAAAGGGCCAAACGTACATCCAAACGGTAAAAGATAAAAGAAGACAGAGAAGACAAAGAGTGCAATTCAGTATAACGTACGGAAAACACCTGTCGGATATGAAAGAAATGGGATTTGTCACGTTCACACTGCCATGAAAGAATCCGATGTGTGTCTCATAGGGGCAAACAATTTTTAAAAAATCGGATTTAGGTGGCGTTAGCCTGCAGTGTGAACGCAACCATAACCTCCTTGGTGGAGGTAAAAATAAAGCTCATGGATGCAGTGTCCTCTAGGGTGGAAACTTTACAGCTCATACATGTCGTTGCTTTTCTAAGTGTGGCTGTGTGGACCCCTGATGGGAAGACTGGCAGCAGATCTGCATCTGATGTGTCTGTTTGGGGTGTCTGTTTGTGAAGAGCTCAAAGGAAGTTGTGCCTCATTTCCTCACCTGTACGTCGGACCAGTTCCAGAAAAAGGTGCTATTATTTCGACAGTTTTGCAGAGGCACTCAACAGAGACAAGCATTTAAGACGGGCGTCAAACTGGACGCTCACTTCTTTGCATCAGCAACAGCAAAAAGCTGACGTTCCTTCATTTGACTCTTCCTTTAAATTCAGAATTGGCTCTTTCTGTGCATCATGCATTAGGAAATAATTTTCAAAAAGCCTCAAATGTTTTCTTAAAATCTAAAACTGCCACCAGGCTTCAGACTTTGTGCTTTCACTGCCTTCTGCTTGCAGTTGGACAATCAGAACCTTATTCAAAATGGAGTTTTATGCTTAAACCATGACTACCCAGTCATTAATTTTTACCATGTCACAAACCCTTTATGTTCATTTCTAATACAGCAATTATATTTAAAAAAAATTCCTTCCTAATAGGAACCTGAATCTATAGCTTAATGCATGCCTCAAAGTCAGAATTTTAAAATGCACTTCAACAAACTGCGATTTTAAAATAAGTTCTTTTATAAAATTACCTTACCTACAATAACATAGACAACTCTAACAAGCCTGTTTGACTTTATTCAGTTTATATGAAGCGGAATTAGCTTTCCTTCATGGGCAGATTAGCTTAAACCCCCATGTACCTGTTTTATGGCTAGGTCACACTAGCTAACATTTTTGCCACTTCCGGTAACTTTTTTTTGTCAGTTTCACTCATAAACTTGATTTCCCAATCCTCTTACCTTTCGGATGCTACGAAAAATAAATGAATACATAAATTTAACGCGAATACGGTTTAGCTGTAGCCCCTGGACAAGCATGCTAGGTATTAACCTAAAAAGAAAAAAACGAACAATTTTCCAAGTTTCTCTCACCTCCGATGGATGCCGCTCACGCTGCGACACTAACAATTAAAAATTAAACACAACGTTTTATCAAATTTACCTGTTTTCGTTCGAAAAAGACTCGTTGGTTGAGTTTTTCACCGACGCAGAGTGCTTTTCAACGGACAGTCCGAGGCCAACGTTCACCAACGTTCAGGTCCGAAGCTTCTGGGACGTAAACCGTCACCTCACGTGCGCCGCGACAGCGTGCAAAGATCGTTGGAACAACAAGATGATTCACGGCGCTATTTCTTTCTCGTTTTTGTTTCGTGTCCGTTTGTTTCCAATCTAGCTACTTCTGTAATCTTTGGATGTTCATCTACAGCTGATTCACTTTTGGAGTCAGCTCGATTCAAGATGGCTGCCACAGCCAAAAAAGACTTTTAAATACCCATAAAGGGTTTTAACTCAGATATTGACCTAATATTTGGCGTGGCAGTGGCTTAGACTGATCCCCAACACACATTTTGAGCGCTAACATATTGTACCAGATGTTTGTTTAAACTTTTGCAATTAATTATTTGGAGTCAACATTGTCTGACTGTTAGCAAAATATCTCATGAACCACTGTTCAGACATTACAAAACTTTCAGGGAGTTATCATTACATTTACCTCTACAAGTGAATAATTTTGGACTCAAATCTTGCAATATTGCATGAGATTACTTATATTGATATTTTCAAGGTTGACCAAAGTGGCTACAACTCAGCTGATTTTAGACTAAAACTCTGGCATAAAAGACAGGGGTTTTCAAGGAATGCTGGGTCTTTACTTTCTTAAATGTTGTTTGAGTGAGATTTATAAGAAAACCAACACTGTCAAGTCAAACAACAACAGTGAAATCTTTATGCACTGCCTTAAGTTATGTTTTACCAACATTTTATCTTGACCTGCCCAGCCTTAGTGAAGTGCTATTTCAAGCCAATTACAGCAATTTGTTTCCATTATGTTTGTTTCGATTTCTCAGTTTATGTGGTGAAGAGGAGGAATAAAATTGAAAGGGGGCTTCCTCTATCACCTCTTATATAAAGACATTTGTGGGCTACATGGCAGTATCCTTTGCGTAAATGCACAATGACCCTGCAGGATTGATGTAAGAGGCCAAATGTGTGAAGGGACTTTCCCCGATTTCAGATAGCTTAAAATAGTTGCTTGAATGGGCTTATTTAGTCACCTTACAATGATAATATGGTCTTTTTAATGTATGTAAATAGGTTGCTTTAAAACCCTTCATTATTGTTGTGCAGTTTCACGTGATAATACCATGATTAGCCCTCAAAAGTTACTGGTCTTCCACGTCTTTTATAAATATTTTGAGATCTTCAATAAAAAGCTATTACATCTACAAAGCAAAACAAAAAGGCTCTTCTTCACATTAGTGTTCATATATGCTATACCAAAATGACTGTTGGTGTATCTACAAAAAAAAAAAAAGCCCGATGTGCAAATGTTGACCTATATATTAGTTTTAAATCATTATACAGCCTGTAAATGGAGGAAGTGACTGCTTGTGGTTAGGGAAGTGAGGGTGGGAGGGGGTTTGACTCTGTGCACAGGCAACTGGCAGAATTGAAACTTTTTCTATGATTAAGGCCTGTTTTAAAATATTTCAACCATGAGCCAAAAGGTATCCTCAGAAGGGACTGTGATTAGTGATTATGAGAGTGTAAAAGTAAAATGGAACAAGCAGCCCACAGGCAGACAGCAGTGAAGATCACCACAGGAACAAATATGGTTTGCCACCCCCGCAGACGTCAGGCACAAAGTTTGAATTTTCAGTGTTGATCAGTCAAACTCGAAAAGGGAAAGGACGCAGTCTGAAATGACTTTGCGTACCTCATCCCCCTGTTCCCATAAGCAACGAAGCTAAAGGAAAAAGTTGAGTCATTCTGTTGAGTGTTTGGCCTGAACCACAACAAAGTTTGCCCGTTAATGAATTTGGGGAAGCAGTGCTCTGTTTTACTTCTTTTTTTTTTCAGGGTTAGCTTTGGTTTATGGTTAGCATTTTCATTTAGCTTGTAATTGTCAGAAATAAAAATGAGCAAAAGTATTTTTTTATTTCTTTATTTCAACTGGTGGGTTTGAAAGGTCAATGCATAGATTAATCTGTATAGCATAGGCAACGTTTATCTGTTAATTATGAGGTTGTTTGTTCAGCACGGAAATATCATAACCACCTCAATCGGAAGTGAAACGCTCCCCACTGGAAATATTTGCTGTTGCTAATAACTTTGTGCACCCTTTCACCAATTTTGGAAAAGCTAAACCCCAACAGAAAACTATTTGAAAGGTTTCGGAATTTCCCTCAATGTGTGAGATTATCAGGACGCAACCATCCAACTCAGATAGAAAGTGTTTTTTCTTTCCTTTGTAATTAATGTTTTTTTAAGCTAAATGCAAAAGATAGAGAGAGAGAGGCACTACAGGGTAGCATGCAACAAACATGCAAGAAGTCATAACACACAGGATCTGATGTCATTTGAGATACCGCAAACACTTGCAGGGTAAATATGTAAATGAATTCTCTTATTTGGAGTCTTATTTTTGCTTTCATTCCCAGCTATGATGAAATTACAATATCTGTCATAGAAAATCCTGCATAATTTTTTAAATTTAAGTATATCCTATTCGATTTATTTACACTTTTAACCACAGTGATGTGCATTGAACAAATTTAAACCTATTTACACTTTATCAACACCTAAAACCCATAACTTTCTTCTATAACAGCAGGGGGCAGTGTAGGAATGTCAATGAATCTGAAGGGTTTGGCAGAATGTGAAGGTTGAACATTAATCATGACGACATTTAAGATAAAAAGATAATCGGTTACCAGATGATTCATCACCGCCACTCAGTACAAGAGCAGATAAACCCCCCGTTTTCACACGTTTATTTCACTAAAGGAACAATATGTGAAATAAATTAAATAACAAACAAGCATATTCTGAGCTGACACAAGGACTATGCAGAAAACAAAAGGTTTCCTTTAACATACTAAAGCATTTAGATTGCATTAAAACGATAAATAGTATAATCTAAATCAGAAATAAATACAAATGTAGTTCCCTGTATGCCACTAGATGTGCTTATTATCAATTTCTATGTTGATAAAACGGTTTAGTGAGCATTAAATACTTTCAAGTTGATGAATAATGCTAAAAAATAAACCTATATGTGCATACGCAGGTGCACATGTCTTTACAAGTATAAAGCTTATGAAGGGCAGCGAGCTACACAAACTGTTATACTGAACAGATTACCCTCAGAGCATCAGAAACCAGAGCACAATGCCCCATGGCTAACGCCTGTTTGCTCTGACAGCACCCCTCCATTGATAAATAACAGCCGCTTTTCTTCAGCCTGCTGGTGCAGTCACATTCAGCTGCAGCCCTCCAATGCGTCTCCACAGCCAAGATTGAATCTTCCCCATTCATTAGACTAAGTGGATGAGGCTCTCTAATAGGGGCTCCCTTCCCCTCAATAATTGCCGTTGATTGGCGTAAATTAGACCCTAGTTGCCAGACGAGTGATTCTCGACGACGATAATCCGATTCCCAACTCAAACTAATAGGATTTTAACTCTGGCTTTGGCCTAATGTCCGTCTGCAAACCCTGGCTATGGCCCTATGCCCCATCCAGCCGACGTCCTCTGGATCATATCTGGGCCAGGCCGAGCTGAAGCTGGGGCAGTGTGTGGATTGTGTGGGCTTTGGGGGGGGTCAGGTCATTTCTGTGCTGTGCCTCATGCTCTCAGCAGCTCGTACCCTGCGTCGCATTCTTGGCATCAATTGGTCATTCATGCGCGTGACTTACATCATCAAGGGAACATGCTGTGAATGAGACTGGAGTCTGCTCGAGCACAAGGCAGCTCTCGGATGCCTTGAGTATGTTCAGCTCTAGCATGGTGTCTTTTTAGAAATGTAAATAGAAATCAAACAGAGGAAATAGACACTCAAAGCCGTAGAAGTCTCAGTTTAGCGTGAGGTGCAGATGTCTGTCTGCAGCTGTCTAAATCTGATGGGAGATTTAGTTGGCTTGAGGTGGATAAGTTTGTTGACTTCTTCAACTTGATCCAGATTAAAAAACTGGATTACACCACAGCCTACCTACAAAGGGGCTACATGGTGAGAAAACACTTAAATATGTGCGCCTCTTGTAGGCTTCTAACAAATCAGATAAATGAACTAAATTATATGAATACATTTAAAATCTCTGCTACAAGCACAGTTATTTTTACTTTATTTACAAATGATTTTATTCATATTGAATTTAGGTCTTTTAGCATTTAGGAACTGACAGTTGGAGCTTGTTCTTTTCATTTTGGATGCCGTTCTTAAAGGTATGAAGTATAAGTGTGAAATTCAACATAAAAAGGTTCTCCTGCACCATATTGAACGGTGCAGATATATTGCTATGGAATTCTGAAATGAGGGTCCACACTCAATGTAAACATGTTTGAATGCATTTCTGTGAAAGTGTCGTCTCACCCAGAAGGAGTCGGTAAACAAAAGTAAATCTGCTGCTGAACATAGATAAGAAAAAGAACGAGGAAGACAAATGTCAAGACAAAAACCAGAGATCAAGCAGGGCGGCAGAGCAAAGCTACGGCTAGACCCGTTGGTTTACTGTTTCAGCCTAACCTATCTTTTTTTCTGCAGATTTTACACAATGAATCTGAGTGTAAATATGTACCAAAACATCAAAATTGTTGGACATCTCCATCCCAAACGGCTCTCCCGTGGCATCGCCGTTGCTGACCTATTTCTGTAGGTAATCAAACGCGCCCGGTAGTTTGCAGTCGTCCTCAAATTTTGCTAACCAATTTTTAATTTAGGGGCACAATAACCATCAATGTGAGAAAACTATTGTGCAGCTTTTGTTTATTGCTTTATGATTTTTCTTTACCAGTTTTCATGACATTACAACGAGTACCTTTAACATTTGGGCTCAGTTAGCAGTCCGGCAACTTTTTTTTGCGTGTTTTCCTAATGATGTGAAATCTATAAGTGGAGCACTCTGAAAGTTCTTTTTTCATTTAGTTGATAAGGGGACGTTGCTACCACTAAGGCCCGAGGACTAATGAATCTCCACTCCATTACGGCTGAATCGGACAGATTGCTCTCCCGGAGAAATGAATTGAGTTTTTTGTATTTGTGAGATCATTCTCCCTCCATTAACTGCTCTTTATCCCGTCTCTTCATCACAGGCAAATCAGGTTAGGCAGCCATGATTAGCTGGGGTGGCCTCCCTTTTTAAAAGGTAATTGGGTTTGGCGGCTCAGCTGATAGTGCCATTAGGACCAATAAAGGCTGGGCTTGGCTCATCGAGTGAAACAGATTCTTCAGCAGCAGATGGCAGATGGAGGGAGAGGGCTCTGATGCATCGAGGCCAAAAACAAAGTTTGTGTAACCAAAGTAGTTTGGGGGCATCTTCTCTATACATATGCTCCCACCGCCCCACCAAACCCCCAGCCAGTTTGGTCTGCAGTGGGTTTTTTTCAGCGAGGAAATGAAAAAAAACACTCGCTTTGAAAAAATCAAGTAATAGTAGCTTAATTTTTTAAAATCAAATATGAAATATTTTACAAACAAACGTTTTATTAGTGCATTTAAAGGAAAGCATAGGGAATAAAGGAAGGATAAGACCTCTTTAGGTAACACCTTGCTGAAACGTGAATTATTTTAGTTGTCTCATTTTTGAGTCCAGAGTTCTTCCCGAACTTGTTGATGGGTCAAAACAACATACAGCATTCGAAGACTATCACAGATACGGAATAAAAACATGCTGTGCAACCAACAATTGATCCGCTCTGACTCTATCTTCTCCTGTCATCTGGACCAAAGGAAAGGTGAACTTGCCAATTCCGAGAATTCCCGTAAAGCTCCAGATAACCTTACTGCATCTGGGGCTTTGTCCTATAGGAAAAGGTGCATTAGTGGTGACAGGAGGGCCGTCGGGAACTGGTGCTGATGGGAGATTTAGACGGCTGGAGGTGGGTTTGTGTATTGTGTGGCTGGCCATTGCTGTGACTGTCTCCCTCTTATCTCTTTTGTTGAGGGGAGTTCAATCCCCTTAGCTCCTCTTATCTGTTTTTTCCCCCGTTTTCCTTCCCGGAATCTCAACCAACTGCAAAGTTCGTGTAAAGAGGCTGTCTTTTCTGTATCATCTTCAAACCATGTGTGGGGTTTGATTTCATCACATGCTACATTCCTAGTATAATAATCTGAGTTTTCTCTGGCTATGTTAACCTTGAGAATAGTTATTGCTCGAAGTGAAATCATGCAAACCCAAACAACTAAACACCGTACCTCACTTTCTTTTGTTTAGAAGCTGTTACCTGTTGGACATTTCAAGGAACAGGAGTGTGCAGATATAATTGAAATGCAGCGCCCTGTTCTCGTCTGTAGGTCTGCTTTTGTGCCTGCGTACACCCAGTGATGTATTGCTGAAGTATAACTAGAAGACCACGGTGCATTTTCACCTGAGAGCTGCACATTTCCAGTCCTCCTAAATAAAACATGGTGTCGCCAGGCGCCGGTAAGTGTCCCTCAAAGAGCAGAGGGAGGAAGGGTGAGGGTAAAAAGCGTCCAGGTTAAGTTGTTTGAAAGGCTCTGGGTATTAAGAGGCATTTTACACTTAAGAAGTTGGTTTCGCTGGGTTTTCTGTTTCCCCTCTTATTGATTGATGCTCAACTATCAATGCATAATAGAAAAGCACTCAGAGCAAATGCAGGGTTATGGCCTTGGGAGGGAGTCGGCTGACGAGACTGCAGTACCCCCCCCCCACTCCAATGCCATTATTGGCCCATAAAGGATCCCTCGGGAAGGCCACGGTGTTCAGATCAGCACACACCAAATACCCAATTAAAAAAGGCTTTAAATTCCCCCCTCTTTCCTGGGCAAAAATCAATCTGAATTCAATCTATTCGGCTAGGATTCCGACAGAGCAGGTAATTGCCCATAATCGGTCAGCTAGGTGACAACAGCTTAAAGGGGAGACACTAATACAATCAGGTATTTGCTTTCAACGCCCGTCCTGGGCCCAGACCTTGGCTGTCGAAAAACAGGTAGAGTGCAGTTTATGTAGCCGTCAGACAAAAGCGTATATAAAGTTACAAAAGTCTTCTATTGTCGGGTGCTCAGCAGCTGATAAAGAGATCCTGTAAAGTACTGCTGGGATGATACTTCCTAAATGACCCATTATGAAACTGCAATAAATGTATTCAGCAATCATCTTCAAAAATAGCTTGTCAAGGAGCTGGAAATGATATAGTGCTCATATTCTTCGATAAAAGGTTCAGACTATAAACATGGATTGTTAGCTTCATTTACACACAGCTCCTGCAGTCACGTCAGGAGGATTTCAGAGAAAAGACCTGGCAAACTAAATGGTAGCATTAGATAAGTAGGATGCTTAATGGTAGTAAATTACTGTACATAACCCCACCCTAAAGGCTGAATGTTTTTTTTTTCCTAATGCGTTGGCTTGAGTGCTGCCTTAATGTTTTTTTTAACTCTTATGTAGTTCTTTGGAAAAAGATTTGTCATCTTTTAGTTGGCAGCCACCTTCTAGATGTTAAATTAAACACGTGCAAACACAATTTGCCAAAGCGTGCTCAAACAATTCAATATGCAATTCTGTCCGAAAAATGAGAGCAAATAGTCCAGATGATTTTACAATAAAAAGGCTGAATGGTTGTTGAAATATTCTGATTTCTAGGCCAGTAAAAAATATTAAGGGGATAGTTTAGTCTTTGCTGTGATGTTCTGTCTGATAATTATCAATAGTTAGCACACAGACACACACAGAGTACACAGAAAGAGGCAAAAGTCTTAGACCAAGCTAGGCTAATGGTTAGCTAAATGAGTGCCATTTTTATTTTATTGTTTTTCAGGCTTATAAAACAACTCTTTCTCGAACTACCAGTGGCAAAGAACCACAATTAGTTAATGTTAAATCTCTGCACTATTGCACGCCGCCGTTTTGTTTCGTTTGTCGCTGTTTCGTAAACTGAACTATGTGAATTTATGTGTTGAACATAGATAAACTCTGCATATTATCCTGATGGAGGAAACAGAGACAAACTAAAGATAGTCGAGCAAATGTGCAGAGGTTTAATACTAGTTTATGTAGCCTTCTGTTTGTTGTTTTTAGAAAGAGTTGCTTTATAAGCCTGAAAAGCTCGTTTGGCTCGCCGTTAGCCAAGCCTTTTTAAATACTCCTCACTTTATGACTGATGTCATGACTGATAAGATACCAACTATTTATAACTATTAGATAGAACATCACTTCAGAGTTGACTGGACTTTCGCTTTGAGCTGGTGGTGTTGTGAGAAGCTGGACAAATGTCAATGAATAATAATAAAAAACACACACAAGCTCAAAATTGGAAGTTGAAATTGTTTATTTGTACTTTTAGGAACACATGTCTGGCCGACTGGTTTTAACTATAGTTTGACTGACCGGTAATATGATGTCTTGGGGTCAGCGGGGGTCAGAGGGTCAGCAGCAGGAGGCTTCAATTGATGGATCTCTCAATAAAACGAGAGCTAATATTACCGCCGCTCACTTCCTCAGCCCGACTGCAGAGAAGTGAAGAGGGAATTCCTCGTAGTAGAGAGAGAGCGCGGGGCAAACAGCTTGGCTTTTAAAATTACTTTCTGTAATGGGTCCAGTCTTCTAAAGTGGAGGCGCACTTTTAATTGACCGATCAAAAGGAAACAAAGCAGCCAATCTTCAGACACAAAGTGGAACGCCAATCGAATTTGTTTCATTTCCTGCCAAATCTAGGGCAGTTTAAAACTGTTAGGCACTACATCAGCGCCGCTGATTATGAATATATCACATTGCCAGCTTCTCTGAAAGGTTTTGATTTTTGTCAGCACGCTGGAAATATTTATTTTTCTGTTCTCCTACAGCAATATAGTACCTTAATAGTTGACAAATACATCTCTATTAAAACTCAAGTTAGTGTTTCCTCTTTAGGGTGTCAACTTGAAGGAATGCATGTCACCCGCCGCCTTTCATGCCAGAGTTGATGAGAAAGGTCAGCATTAAAATATATTAACTCACATTTTGGTTCACATTGAGCCATTTATTACTAATGCACAAAAAGCCCTTAGAAGAGAAGTGACTGAAGGGGAAAAATAAGCATTTCGAGTGTTTTCTGTTTCCCCATCAGCTGTGCTCAGTGAACAGGAGTGGGTGAAACTGTTCTCAGAACGTGCTCAGCATCGTTTGTCCATGAGGTGGCGTCTGAGGCTCTCTGTTTTCACGCCGCGCTGACATTCCTGATCGACTGCGAAGACAGCAGTCAGCTTGATTGGCCTGAGCTGCTTTCTGTGTCAGGAAACAAATACTGCTCGGTGGATGGGGAGATTCAAAGAGCCACTGATGGAGGAATCAAAGCAGCAGACATAAACTAAACTGCACTTTAATCTCTCTGTATCTAAGTCTTTATGTGGAATTTATTGTTATAAGTAAAGTATGTCAAAACGTTCAAATAATCTAAGCAAATAAAGTCAAAATTCTCTCTAAAATCTCAAGCAAATTAAATGAAAACCACATTTATTCTGAAAGGGTGAACATCTTAGAGTTGGAAAAACATTAACTTGCAAAGACTTTTATTTTCAACAACTTTCCAAACTGATTAAAGTTGTGTTTCCAAAATAAAATGACAAAAAAAATCCAATAAAAAGAAATCATAGCTGTGAAAAATGTAGAAAATTATTGTAAATAAACAATCCTGTCTGCAATATTCTGCCCAGCTTCTCTGTTTCTTTGATAAAAGATGAAAGATTTAATAATAAATTTAATCATCTTCTCTGTCAGATTTATTCATTCCTTGTGTGTTTTGTCAGTTTTTGTCAAAAGATTTGCATTTAAATAAAAGAGTAGGAAGGTTGATGGTAAATATGTTTCACAGGAAGAAAAATGTGTACAAAAAATAAAGCAAAATTAAAAGAAATTGCTTATCTGTTTTCATATCTTTTAAGGTTATTTTAACATTTTCAGCACCAGTACAGTGGAACCGTTTTTACTAACTGCAATAAAAATACATTTTTTTGTGTTTAAGATTCATTTGAAAGCAATATAATTTGAAATAAATTACACGTAACAAACTCTAGAAAAAAATGTATCTGTAGGATTTGATTTTAGTGCTTTTATTTTGGAGTATTAACTGAATTACATGTTTATTTTACCAATTTTACCCAAACTTAATTACGTTTATGGTCATTTCAAAGGAAAAAAAGCAACTTTTATTTTATCGCAGCTTTTATTTACTTCATCAGTTTTTAGATTTTTAATGATTTCTGTATTTTTTATTTTTTAAGCCAAACCTTTGGTGTTTCCTTCTGAATTAAATCAGTCCTAATGGTTTAATCTTTTGACAACAGTTTTAAATGATCTTGTCTGTTTTGTTGTTTTGTTTGCTTGTTTGTTGCTTTTCTTTCAAGTTATGTTTTGTTTTTGTGTGGTGTAAAGTTCTTTGTGTCGCACTTTCTGTATGAAAGGTGCTTTATAAATAAAGTTTGATTGACTGACAGCCAAACTGTGCAAAGAAAGAAGAGAAGTTTGTGCGTTTTTGTTGTATTTTACAGCGATAATTTACCGTACTGTCTTATAAACCACACAATCGAGTTCAATCTCAAAATGTTTGTTTAGCATTTTAGCAGAAGAGTCATGAAAACAAGTCATGGTGGCGTTCAGGCACATTTCCGCAGCATTATGAGGGCAACTTTGAAGCTGTGAATGAGTCAATCTGCTGCTTTCACACAGTCGGGCGCTGCGAGCGCAGCTTGGATTTGATTTCACAGAGAGGTGGTAAACATGCCGGTCTTTTCCACGTCTCTGTTGTTCTGACACGCTCAGCTGAGACACAGCAGCTCTAAAGTGTCAGCTTGAGGATGTGGGCACTGCAGGTCAGCTTTCACACACACAAACTTACAACTCTCACGTTTCAGCCCACAATATGAGTGGATGCTACTGCAACCATCCAGTTGCACACAACAAATCTCTCTCTCTCTCTCTCTCTCTATATATATATATATATATATATATATATATATATATATATATTGTGAAAGATTAGGTTTATCTTCTTGAAAAAGTAACACTTTAAAGCAGGGATTGACAAACTTTTTAGCTTCTTAACCACAAAATAACCGTGTCAGAGAGCTGTGATCAGATTTAAACAAATGCAAAACAGCATTCATGATATTGTTTTTAACCCATATACAATATTATCTTCTGTATCAATCAAAACAGAGCTGTATTTATGAATAAGGCTGCATGATTTTATGCAGTTTCAATATTATTGGTGAATATTGTAATGATGATATCAGTTGTGATAAATTCAAATGTTCTGTTGTCACGATGCTAACACTCCATGTGGACATTTAGGAAGGTGGGGGTCCATCTGATTGTTTCTGCGATTTCTTTGAATTGTTTTCATTACCGATATCGCAATACATATTTGATACGTCAAGCAGTCCTGTCTATGAGGAATCTATATTTGATTTGATTCCTGGAGATCATCTTCAGGTGCCTGCAGGTTTTTTTTGTTGGTGAACAGCTTTCGAGAAGAAGTCTCTAAAAATGTTTTGGAACGTTTGCGGGGTTTCCCTTACTTCTCGCGTGAGTCACAGAAGCGTCTCAACTCAGTTTACCAAAAAAAGCATTTTCTGCAAAAAAAATGTAGTGTGAATGCTGAGCAAGGAATGACTTTGCTGAAAAAGCTGAAGCTAAAAGAATCCGAACACCGGCTAAAAGCTGAAATAAACTTAAAAAGAAACATTTACTAAAACCCAATAGGAGCAAAATGCTAATTAAAAACTAACAGTAGCAAAACAGTGTCCAAAAGTATCCAAAATTAGCAACATTCTAGCTAAAAGCCAAAAGTAGCAGAAGAAGAAGCTAAAAGTAGCCAAAGGCTAGCTAGAAGTGAAAAGTGGATGAATAAACCTGCCCTATCGTCCACAAACATGATGTGATTTCAGTTCTGATAGGACAAAGGCTACCCGCTCTCTTAGGGCTTTTCATTCAAAAAGATGTTTCCTTTGTCTGGTGAAATAATATACGGCTGTTAGAGCTGATGAATCCCAGGAGACGGCTTTTATTAACTCCGTCTCTTTTTGATAGGCGTGATGGCACCAGCGTTTTCAGAGCAGGACACTGCAGCTGCAGAGGCGCCGGGGGGCTTTCATGTCCTCACACAGAGGAGCTAAACTCAGGGCCCATGGATGTGAGCGGGACCTCCACCGCCTCCCTCTAATTCACACCCTGCCTTTCTTCTGTCCGGTCCCGACGAGCCCAAAGGCCACCCTGTTGTCACAGAGTCAATCAGGGTTTTGACCATGACGTCTTCCCCATCAAGACATGTTGTCCGCACATTTATACGCCCCGCCCCTCCTCCTCGTCCTCTACCGGTCTTTATTATTTTAATTAATCAGGATCGTTGCACCTGACTGTCAATTCTGCCAGTTGCCATTGTGCACGAAAGGAAAAGTAATTAAAGAGGTTTGCAAGGCATGCTGGGGGCCTGGTTTTTGGGGCAAAAATAGCTGTGTGATGTTGACAAGATGAATTGGATACAGATGCCAGAGCTTTCATTAAACCCACTGCTCTCTCTCCTCTCTCTCAACACCTGAAGCCCTCTTTGTGTTCGACAGACAGTAGCCAGGTAGGGAAGGAGTTAATAAAGCAGCGGCTGTGTTGTTTCTAATTGTGTGGATGAATAAATGATTGCTCGAGGACAGCATGAATACTCATGTGATAGAGGCCGAGATAATCGTATCCTTGAGTTCCTGGTCGCTTCCAAATACTTTCACGAAACACCGACTTCATAATACTTCAGTACATGTACATGTTACTGCAGTACTGTTGCATGTGTCATGTGAAAACTATTATTTTATGCATAAACGTTTCATTAAATACATTTATAGAGGATGACGTCAGTGGAAAAGGTTCTTGCTCTGGTGGTAACTGGAATAATGAGAGGCAATTCATACATCTATGTGGTTCAAATGTTTTGCTAAATAAAATAAATATATAATAAGTATGAAAAACACGATTGTGTTGGTTTGATTTCTTTTCTAATTTTTTAAATCAAATTATGACAAGATACTAGTACAAACTTTAAGAAATGTGCTTCAGAATTAAACAAAACACTCTTGGATTGGACAGTTTTGTCAGTCTTTCAATTTGGATTTTTCTTTAGCGTGACACCAAAACAATACTTATATATCTTTATTTTCGTGGAGGTAATCAGACACAACATTACACACACAGATTATCTTCACAAATAGTTTTTTTAACACATCATTGGATAAAAGCAAGGTCTCTTTAAAACACAGCGGCGTTCTACTAAACGTAACTTTGACTGTTGTTCAATTTTCCAGGGGAAAGTGTGATTTTGTCTAAATTTCAAAACGAGGTTTATTATAAATTAGACTAAAACCACCTACTTGGCCCTGTTATTAGGAATAGAAAAATACATAAATATGATTAAAATAAAATAGCATTTAAAGGGACAGTCTTATAATTTTGTCAAGTTGTTATCAGTAGTTAATACCATAATGTATGGAGAAAAAGGCAGAAGTTTTCGACCAGGATAGGCTAATGGCTAAACAAATGAAGGCCAGTTTTATTTATTGTTTTTCCAGGTTTATAAAATAATATAGCTGATCTGGTGGATGGATACATTCAGCGGCATCAACGGCATAAATGTTCGGCACACATAGATTTATGCAGTAACACGAATGTTGTTTGGCTGAGAAAACAGCAACAAATTAAACGAATCGCTCCATTAGCTTAATGTAGCTTTTTGTTTTAAGAACCTGACAAACTATATAAAAACGGGCTCTCGTTTGGCGAGCCTTTAGCCCAGACTGGGGGGGTGGGAATTCTGCTGTTTTCTCCACACTCTGTGCTCTATGACTGATAAGTTACTAACTACTGGTAACTATTTGACAAAACATCACTTCAGAAATCAAACTGCAATTCAGTCTCGGTGTCATGTTTTTCCGTCGTACTCTTTGATTTTGAGCTGCCTGCATTGCAGAAAGTTGGATATAGCACAGATGACTCTGCTTGCTTGCATGATGAATTGTTTTTGTTGCAATACCAGGAAGTGCTAAAGGCCTTCATAAAAACTGTTTCCAAGACAGGAAAACTCATCTGTTCTACTAATAAGACAAGCAATAATTTAAAATGAAATGAAACGCAGAGAAAAGACTCATCAGAAAGTATCTGGGACATTTTAGAGTCACTTCAGCCTCTGCCTCTGAAGGCCCCCCCACCCCACCCACATGGACTCCCAGCCCCTTGTTCTCATTTTGAAATCATAGTGCTCATGCATCCGTCACCTGGCGCAATCACATTTTGAGTCATATCTGTGTTAGCTTTATGGCTCCGCGTTTCAATAACCTGTTTTGAAAGCACCTTCATGTTGACACGGAGGACGAGAAACATCTTTGTCGTGTGCATTAACACCGCCTTGTGGGGGCAACTCTGTGTCAATAAACTGTGCTGCTGGCAGGGCGACGGCAGGCGGGATTGGACAATCAGAGTGTCTGCAGGAGATCTGCAGGGAGACATAACATGGCGGGGGCTCGGAGAGGCTCGGGATCTAAGTGGGAACTTGGGGTCTTCCGCAGCATTCTGGGTAATGATCTGCATTATGAACCATCAGAGCACTTTACGAGAGTCCCTGAGAGGGCAGTCGTAGGGCTGCTCCCGAGCTCAGTCAAAACAAGATGTGACGCCACGGAACCTGCAGGATGAGGTCCCCGCTAAAACGTTCCTCTTGGAACTGTTAGACCCACTGCAGCCCCNTTCCTCACCCAGCTCCAGTGTCATCTTCACTGAAAAAAGGAGCAAAGTGCTTTAAAAGGGGAGATGGGAATAGACCGGGGATGGGGAGGGGAGGGTTCAGGGAAAATGAGATTATCATCAGAAAAATGCAATGATACCAAGAGCGTTTAATGCACAAAATGCACAAAAAGTGATATTTTATTACAGCTTGAAGGCTTTCAAAAATTACTGGAAAAAGGCAGGAAAATGTGTCTGAGATGGAGACTTTGAAAGGCCTGTTTAACAGTACGTAATCGGTTTAACCCTGGTGTGTCCTGTCCTTTTCACGCGAAGATATGTTTCTCTGACCCCTGATTTGATTAAGTAAAACTTCATTTTGGGGGGAAAAACCACTTTGTTGCTATTACTGCTGCATTTTCAAGATGGATGAATGCAACAAAAAAACGGTCTGTGAAAGACGTCATTTTTTTCATGTCACTCTCAGCTGGTTTACTTGACTGTGTGTGTGTGTGTGTGTGTGTGAGACTGTGTGTGTCCATGTCTCGCTTTAAAGGGGAAAGTCTCAGATTGCTGCAAAATGAAAGAAAAGTGTTAAAAATGACTGAGAAGGATTTGCCATAACAGAGGAGCATTTCCTGGTTTTATTTTACTCTCATCCAGTTATGGTTAAAAACGCTGCTTAAATCCTTAATATGAGTATGAAATCAAACATATATCTGTTAGAGCTTAAAATGCAAGAATTTATCATATTTTTACAAACAAACAAACAAAAAAGGATGAATGGCATTTATTTAGTTCCTACCTTATTAATAAAAGCAAAACCTTTTGGAATAATATGTTGCTCAGCATGTGTGAACACTGAAAATGAAAGAAATTAAATAAAATCGGAAGTTATTTATCTTTGAATTGACGTTTAAAAACTCTTCATAAAACCCTCATTTAATATATTTTGTTATAATTTGTTCTTCTATTTTACTTTCAGTTTCTTACAATCTTTCCAAGAGAAAAAAAAAGACAAAATATGAAAATTCAGTTCAGTCTTGCTTTAAAAAAAACTAAAGAAAATGCTTATAACATCAACGCTTCTGCATTTACTTGTGAATTTAAAGAATTAAAGTTACTCATTGTTAAGTATGAAAAAGGGCTCTTTTGACTTATATCAAATGTTGCAGTTTGAAAGAGTTTTCCCAATACACTGATACACAAATCTGAAATGCGGGTACGCGCTCAATGTAAACAAAGCACTCGGCTGAATTTGATAAAAACACGTGGAAGCTTGAGTCACCTGACTGACCTACATTAATCTGTGTGGATAAATAAATATGGCAAAACCAGACAGATATAAAATCTTGCAGAAGATGTTTAGGTATAAATATAAAAGTGAATCTGCGGCTAAACGTGAAAGAAAAGAGAAATATTTAGTGTACCATATTGAGGATCAGTACTGAACCGTAAGACATTCCAGTTTAGTTTTTGAGGAACATAACGCCACCAAAATCAAAATTAAATAATCCCATCAATAAATTCAGCTTTTCAATCAATAGTCTAAATTGAAACCTTGGCCGTTTAGATTACAAACTGAATCCTGTTTGTGGAGGATTCTGACAAAGTGAATCACTAAGTTGATGGTGTTTTTTTTTTCCTTCTTCTTCTCTTTTTACAAAACAACAACGTGTCAGAGGATGTAATCAGATTCTACTTTGAGAAGCTCCTTAACCTTCAGTGAACATCACAATCGCTCCAAAATGGATCCACCCCGATTCACGCTGACAAATCTCCATCTTCCCTTTCCCTTTTGTTGCTCTAATAGGTAACATTATCCCATATTAATGGTGCTGGCAGCTATATGCCGCTACTAGCCAAGTAAACGGGTGACTACAGATCAGCAGGGTGAGGCGGGCAGATCATTAACCATAATTACCTCCAGCTAATCCACTTCCAAGCGGTACAAAATAAACAGCCAGGCCCATTAGAGGAGCTGACTGTCAGCCTGCAAGTGGCCTGTGGCTCCTTTGGCAATGATCTGAACACACAGGGGGATAAGAGAAGAGGGGGAGGGTCTGCGTGAGTGATGCTCCTCCACCTGACTGGGGAGGGGAGGGGAGGGGAGGGGGGCTGGTGGCGGTGTTGTTGGTTACATGCTGGCACCACTGGTGCTTTTGTTTTGTTTCACCCCACCACCTCCATCGCTTGCCTCCCTTTCATGTACCCAGATGGTGTTCATTTTGACCTGCTTCGTGCCCCCCTCCCCATTCAGTGTCTGCCTGCAGGCGCTTTTCCACATAATTGTGTCACGTCGTGTGATTGTGCTCGTTTCTGGTCTTTCGCTTTTTTGCAAGCAGGTGATTTATTTGCTCACAGTGATTCTTGTTGCTAAATTATTAAAAACATCCAGGAAGCGAACGTCCTGCGTGGTACTCAACAGTTGACCGGGCCTCCAACAGCACTAAACGCAAAGATCTGTCTCAAATAACTCTTTCAGTTTGACTTTATTATCGCCAACAGCAAAAGGGAAAGTATCCATAATGTTTTTGCACATGTCTCTGTGTGTGTACATGTGTGCATGTTTATGTAGTTCGGGTGTTTTTGCATCAGTGTTTATTTGACTGATTAGTGAAGTGAAGTGAAATTTATTTATATAGAACATTTCTGCAACAAGGCGATTCAAACACAGAAACAACAATCAGGTACAGAATCAAATACAGATAAAAACATCATATCAAACATCATAAAAACATAGATACAGAAGTAAAAACATCATTCATGTGTAATCTAAACTGAAGGCCCACGGGCCAGATCCGGCCCTCTGTAACATTTCATCCGGCCCTCCAGTCTGGTTCAGATCGAGTCTCTGATTCTTATTTTCCTTAAAAAAACTGAGCCTAATTAGTGAAGTTTTCTCTTGACAGTGACTTAGAAGCCAACAATATATAGTTTTAATTTCTGTATGATCAGATTTTTGTCTTTTTTAATGTTAAAAAATTCATTTAAAAGCTGAGTGAGGCGTAAGAAATGACAGCTAATGATGAGCTTTTTGAAGTTTGATCTATTTGTCTGTGTTCATTAAAGTCTGTTTGCTCTAAATTCTGTATAATCTGTAACTGGGAAAAGGTCAGTGATATTTCTATATGAATGATTTGACATAATGCATCTAAAACTAATTAACTTATGTAATTTTTAAGAAATATTGATCGTGATTGGCCCTTGGCTAGGACCAAATTTTTAATTTTGATCCCCCTTGCGTCACTGGGTTTGACCCCCCTGATCTAAATGAAATATAAGATAATATAAATAAAATCATGAAACTAAACATATCTAAACATGGGCTAAGACAGTCAAAATAGTAGCTAAAATAATCTAAATGAAATCATGATAAAGTTAAAGCTGAACTGAACAACAATTAGGAATATAACAATCTAACATTATGTAAAATATGAGCTAAGACAAACTAAACTAGTCAGCCTAGACTATGAATATTACAGTGTACAGTATTTGTTTATATTTAGCACTTGTCCTGTTAGAAATAAACAGTAAATTAAATAAATTATCTGTAGGGTTTAGCAAATATCTTACAGAGACAGAAGAGTCATGTCCGTCTTTCCCCCTGAGCACAAACTGAGTTGAGCAAATAAAACAAATAAAACAAAACAAAGTAGATCAGTCAGCACTTTCAGTTTTGAACTAAAATCCACAGTCGTGGTTAACGTGTCCTTAAGTTAAAACTATGTAGCCAAAGTGAGCACATTAAAGTCTCTCTGCGTGTCACTTTTTATACCTCTCACTTGGGGTGACTCTTTTATATGGTAACTGTGTTAACCTTAAAGTGATCTGTGTAAAAGTTTACCCTTTGTTTTGCTTCACATGAGTCTTTTCTGGGGGAAACCCCAGACAGGAAATAAAATGTTGCTCGCATTTTTCACAGCTTTCTCGTTTGATCTCGCTCTGCTGAAGGCGATAGTTTTTTTTTTTTTTTTGCCTGTTTGTTTGTGTGTGATGTCAAAATATCTTATGAACCACTGAATTAATTTTTACATCACTCACAAAAAGAAAAAAATCATTGGAATCAGCCCAATTCAAGATGGCTGCTGAAATCAACTGACCTTAAAAAACAAACAAACACAAAAACGGTGAATAACTCAGTCGATTTCACAGATACTGAGCTAAGATTTGAAGCTGTTGTAGCTGAGAGTTTTCCCCAACTTATACTCTAAACATTATTGGATTGTGCCAGACCTGTTTTTAAAACTTTAGCCTTAACTGCTGAGTCAGCTCTTTTTGTTTGTTAGCAAAACAGAACAACTAATTAACTTTAAGAGGAAGTTCAGTTTGAGGTAGACGCCCCAAAGCTGACACAAAGACGGTTGTAACTCAATTAGTTTTGATGAAATTGAGCTAAAACCTGATGTGGTAGTAGCTGAGAGTCATTTCATGACATCTTTGTGTGGGATCATGCATATTGTTCTTTATAAGGTTTGAACAAAACATCTCCAACTCTGCAGCTTCTCAGCATGAGATGATCTCAGCAATGGGCCGTTAATTATCCTCAGTTATCATCTCCACAGAAACACATTTATGCATCAGTTAAAGAAAAATACATCACAGATCCCTTAAAATGTTCTTATTTTCATCAAATGCAAATGTCTCTGCATTCCACACCGAATAATATAGCAAGAAATGGGTTATTTATGCTGGGAACAATCTTGGCCTATTTGTTTTTGCTCTCGGCTCGCTTTCATGTTGGTTTCGCAATTTCCCTTCCTTGCTCTTGATGTGTGTGAAACTGATGAAAAGGGGGCACTCATCCAAAGAGCAGCTTTAAGGCAGAGAGATGCGGGAAGATTCATTTCAGCGTCTGTTTGATGTTCGCGAACCTGCAGCAGCCGACTGAGTGCTCAGAAGCTGAAAAATGACACATTAATCCTAAGCCTGACACGCGCTCATTATGTTATCCCTGTTGTGGTTTTTGTTAACGGGGGATGATTGGCTTTTAAAGGGATACAAAGCGTCAAGCTGAAACAAACCTCACCACATCATCATCATAATCATCAGGCGAGTAAGTCATTGAGAGAGAGAGAGAGAGAGAGAGAGAGAGAGAGAGAGAGAGAGAGAGAGAGAGAGAGAGAGAAAGCAATGGAAATTTAATTTCCTCGCAATTAGAACCGCTTCCTCATAATGAAATCTGAAAGGGGATTCTTCGGGCGGTGCTCATTATTTTCTTAGAAATCTCAGGCTTTTGACACAGGAAATTCAATTCATCAGGCACTTGGTAGACTTCATTTTGAATCGACGGGAAGTGAGAACAGCCCTGCCGAAGGCTTTTTAATTCAGTAAGAGCTTCAGGCTGACACAGCGAAAAGAAACGAATGGAGATGGAAAAACTCCAACTGTTTAAACCAGCAGGATGGACTTAAAGAGACCCGCTGTGTGTGTATTTTTAAGTTGGGTTGCGTAGAATCGTTGTGATTAATAACTATCTTACCTGCAGGAAGGGGATTCTCAGGAAGGATTCAAGTTAACACTTACTCAGGAAAGTGTTGATTCAAGAGAAATTTCTGCCATCTGAAAGACCTTAAACTTGATCATGCACTGCATTAAATACTGTTATATATCTCATTACTTTTGCACAACATAATTCTATATATTTGGCACAGGTGAGACCAACAGGAGCTGAACCAACAGTTCTTCCCCTGCAGAAGCCTCCACAGATATCCTTTAATTTACTCAGAAACAGGAACATTGTATCCACTTTTTAAAATAATGTCTTCCAGTTAAAACAGCAGAAATGCAAGTCAAAGCTGATCATCAACAGGTTACAACAAGCAGCCATCTTACTCACATTTACACAGAAATATGGACATTGTTTAATTCAGAAAAGACTACTATTCAGTCATTTATGCAAACAAATCTTTCAGGGTATACTGCATCAAATGAAATGCAAAATAGTCATGAAAATACATGGAAAACAGGACAAAAGTCATAACACAACCTATAATCGTCTTACATTTACATGATAAAACTTTCTGGACAAAGTTCTGAAGTGTCTTTCCTTTAGATTAAACCTTTAGCTCAACATCTTTAACTCAAAAATATCACCTAAAGATATTAGCTCAATCATTTTTGTTTTTATTTATAATCTTAAATTAATGTCAGCACTTATCTAACACTTTTTAAATCCTAAAAGTCATCTTTTTTAAGCATGTTTTGTTGAAGGATTTGTAATGTTTTGGGTTTTTTTTTTGTTATTGAGTCACGAATAACCTTTAAAAGCAGGAGGATTTTGTTTGACTGAAACATTTTTGCATCGGCTGACGTGTTTAAAGACAAATACTTGATGTAGTTTGCGAATGCACTTTGATGCAGTCAGATCATCAGATCTATACGCAGCGATTTCAGAAACAAGGAGCTGGTCTAGCCAAAGTTGGTAATCAATGCCTGCCAATAAATCACCTGACCGGAGAAGAGAAGACAGGTCAGCTTTAAATCAGAGATCGGGTTCGCTTGACTTGAAACACAACAGAGTGATTAGATTTCACCAACAGGTGCGTTTGACTGGGATTTCTGAGAGTTTCCTGTTTGTTTTGAAAAACACCTGCTTCTACAAACTATTTTTTTTTTTCTCTTTTAGATCAAGTGATCCTGTTTCCAGCAGCTACCCAGAGTAACACTAAAAGCCACCCAACCCAAGAGCAACCGGGAAACATTAACTGGCCGCTCCGCTACCCACTAATGGATCGGACCCATTTCATCAGCAATCTGACATTTAATGAATATATATTTTATCTTCCCATGCCAGTTATCGGAATTTCCTCCCCGTTCCGAGAAATGATCGTCCTGGGACTCTTTTGAACGGGCCTTTTTTCTTCGACTGGCACCTGTACACCAATGATATTCTCTGCAGCCGCTCCACAATCTTCCCTTGTTTTTTTCCCCTCTTCCCTCCCTGCCTTCAATATGGTTCGTGGATTAATAATTCATGGCCAGTTATTAGGGCCAGTTCAATAGGAGATCTGCTGATGGAGGGTCGGTGCTCGGCGAGTGTGCCCGGAGGGATGCTGCGTGTTGTTGTGTCAGCCCCCATCTGCCAGAATGCAATAAGGCAAACAATGGAGGCCTTGATTTCCACCAGCAGGCCCATAATCTTTAAATGGCTATTAGCTGAAGAGTGCAACCAGTCAATAACGACAAAATCCTTTTAAAAGCTTCTCTCTCGCTCCCTCTTTCACTCTTTATCCTCTCTCTCTTTTTCACTACTTCTTCATCTCTTTCTTCTCTCTTGTTTTGGCCTAAATTGACACAAATGCAACTACAATTTTCCTATCATGAGAGTTTATAAGATCAGCAAGTCAGGTCAAAATAGGTTTTTGAATCATCTTAGGAAATATTGAAGTCCGCCGATGTTCATGTTGACCTAACCTGACATTTATTCGTATATCAAATAGCTCATATTTTTACAGTAAGCCTGCTCACGCCTTCATAATGCAAATCCTGTGGAGGCGAACATGAATATTCTCAACAGGATTTCACACAACGATCATTTTAAACCAGAGGACAGTTTCGTGCAACAAGGCAAGTTTCACCCAGTGACATTCAACGGATGACATACTTCTGCTTTGCCATCAATCACAAGAGATACAGCTTGAAAAAGATTGAATTACTGTTTACAAGGATGAGATTAAATTGTTTTTAATATACAATGTTATGAAAGCAATAACCAGTTTGATGACCGCAATCATATCCTAATAAAACTGATATTCATTAGTGTCAGGGAAAATTCCCTGCTTCCAATCTTATCGAGCTAATACCTGAGTCACAGCAGCTGGTACACAAACAAAACCTGTTGTTCCTCACGGCTGACAAGGTAAACACTGTGTGTGCTGGATGGAAGCTCAGTTACACTCGTTCGTATGGAGGGGGCTTAGCGTGGAAGGAGACAATGTGAAGGAACAACTTTTCTAGCCCATTTTAAATAACATCAGATAATCAATCCCTCCAGGATTTCGTGGGCATTTTTTGTGATTGTTGCGGCTAAAATGCCTGATTTCGCGGGGCATTTTCCTAAAAGTTGCAATTTTTTTTTGCTAAAATCAATAAACAACCATAACTTTTAATATATAAACCAAAAATACTTCCTAGTTTTGTAAGATAATTCCCAACAAACATTGACATTCTCAAAAGGTGCTTTATTTGAGAACTTTGATAGCTTCTAAACTGACATTCATGAGCATTTCTGGATTGTCCCTGGTCTGCAGCTCTCCTCACATGTTTTGCAGACACAAAGTGTTTGTCGATGCGTTTATGTTCCATGATTACACTGCAGGACGTGCAAAACAGCTGCAGCTGGGGAGGAAACTGGTTTGCTAAAATCTTTGTGGGCAAATGTGAAGCATTAGCGCACATTTTGGCTTCGGTCGCTGCTCCTGCACGCTCCCGGCATTCTGATGTTAACAGGAAGTGACGTCACGTGTCTTCTTCCTGAGTTATTTGGGGTTATTTTGTATTCCACGCTACACAAACCCACAAAGAAGAGACTAGACCGCAGAAACGGTGGCGAATCACTTTAGAAACAATAAATATTGGGCAAAGTTGCATAAAGTTGCGATTTTGCAGGGTTTGCTGGATTTTGCGTTAATAGTTGTGACATCGCAACTATTAACGCATGGATAATAAGCATGATTGAGATTTGTCTTAAAATCAATAATCACTGATGTGATTGATGTTATAAAAACAACTGGTGGATGTTTGTTTCATCTTATAGTAAAGTAAAGAGGAAAATTCTGGGTTTGGACTTTCTACCTTAGTGGCATACATTGCGTCCCAATTAACACATCCACCGTGATTTCACTCACAGGTTTCCGGACTTTAGTTGGAAAACCTTCAGTTTAGCCGTTTTCTTAGCTGCCATCTTGGACTTTGACACACTTCTTTTTTCCAGGTCTAAAAACCACCAAAATAAGAATTATTAAGTCTTAAAAAAAAAAAAACTCATTAAACTCTGCCTATCTTTATTTAAAAAGTGTGTTGAAAAACTGAGCTAAGGCAGGTGCAATGGGGGTGAAGGTGGGCGGTAAAATAAAATGCACTGCTTAGAATACAGTTTTGCACAAAAATAGTCTGTTATTTTCTAAATTTGCTGCACAAAATGCGACCACACCGCTTGCTGGTCACTTGGTACCAAACACTCAGAATCTATTGAGGCTGCAGTTGAAAATTTGCTCATTTTCTCACAATTTTGAGTCACAAACTAGTCTTCAGTAGTTTTATTCCAGTGAAATACGACCTTAAAGTTGACCGTTCCAACATGGTGGTGCCTCAAGTGGCTCTTTCATTTTTATATTAGTTCATGCAGAAGCCATTTTAATAACTTTTACATTGCTGTGATTTTTACATTTTCAGTTATTCCAGCAGGAATATTATGATAGCAGAAATAAGCTCTATTTCTCCAAACTTAGGCTGCTCAGAACCCCACTTCAAAAGGTCTGAACAGAAAACAATAAACAAAAAAGTGGAAAGAAACATAAATCAAATGAAAGTATGCATATGAATGTTTCAAAGTATTTTACTAAATGTTCTGCAGCTAAACTCGTTCATCACAGAAGCAAAGACTGGTTCACAGCAACATCACTCATTACCTGCCTGACAGCGATGAAAGGAGCGAAGGAGTCGGCGACTCGTTGTCATGCATCAGCAGCAGTGTTTTGATAGGCAGCCGTGACCTCTGTGTTTCACAATCAAATGATCACGACTGGTCGGGTCAAAGGTCATTGCTAATGGATGAAGAAGTAAGAGACAGCAGCTTTTTGTCAGGGCGTGAACGATGACGCGTGTGCATTTGTGTTGTGGTTTTAAGGCCCATTACGTGGCGACTTATTTGATGCTCAACATGACAATATGGGCTTTTAAACTCCTGACAGACTTGCTGTTTTGTCCTTGTTTTGGATCAGAACTTCCACATATCAACAGATTTAAGCCCAAAAGTTCCACATTTGTTTTTTCTTCATATTTATCGTTAATGTGTCCTAAAGTGGAAGCAGAATTTATAACTGTTTAGCTGCAAAAACACTTAAAGTGACTGAAAACAGGTCAACAATGGTGACATCCGTGGAAGAGCTTTTTGAAAATTAAAAAACAGCTGAAAGTGGATGTGCTGTGCTACCCTATAAGAAGACTATCAAAATAAAAGTCTGCATGTTTTGGCTCTGGTCCAAGGCTGGTGAGTCTGAACAGGAAGACCATATTTAAATCCGAAATCCTCCCTCAACTTTTTATCTCCTGTTTTTCTCCCTCCCTTGTATTATATCTCACTCTGTCCTCTCATCTGTCTTTCCTTCCCCCCCTCCCTTTTACTCTTTAACTTTTTCTCCCCCCCTCGAGTTCCACCTCTGCGTCCCTCGAACCCTCCTTTGCATTCTTGCTCCATCCTTCCCCTCCTTCCGTCTCCCACTCCTCCTCTGAATCCCTCAGCCTCCGCCCGACAGAGAGTCATCCATCTTCATTGGGGGGAGACACATGTGCTGTTTTGACAGGGAGGGCTCTGACGGAGCGAAAGGAAGGAAAGCAGCAACCCCATGACAGCAAAGGCATTATCGGTGGGAAAACACATCCGATCATCAATTACTGCAACTCCACTTACACTGTAGGTATTAGCTATCGCCTGCACCGTCAAACTCAGTGATCGGGCGTCGCTGTGAAGGTGTCGGATCTGTTCACCAGCGTCTACATAAGCTTTTTATTATATTTTCTCAGTCTGATGTCTGATGCAACATATCACAAACCATGAGATTCAAATTACAGTGTCTAAAAATTCCTAATCCATTTTTTATTTGCCTATAATTTGCCTTTAATTGCCTATAATGTGATTGCAAATTTAATTTCAACCAGTTTTTAAGCAATTTAAAAATCAGAGTTTCTATTTTTGTTGGTAATGCATTCCAAAAGGGCACCCTTTCACTAAAAAACACCACTGACTGAAAGTAATTTTGTCGTATTTGTATTACTTCACCGACTGACCATTCGTCACATTAATGTTTTCTGCAAATGACGGAGTGATAAGAGACAATCAAACTGGTGCAGCAGACATTAGGGACGTGACTTGTGGATCTGGATTTGTATTTAATTGCTGTCAGAGGTGATCCTAGTCAATGTCCTGGCCTCCAGAACCGTATTTCCTGGACCATAAAGATGACAGTTCAATTAAATAGAGTGTCTTCGGGCTGAGAGGATGTGACAGGGATGTTTGTGAAAGCTGCCATGAGGGCCTCGCTGGTGTTGGTGTGAGTCAAACTGTCAGTATCGCTCCTTTATTGTGTTGTCATGAAATTAGGAAACAAACAAAAAAAATGTCTTCTACAGTCGGTCGATAAACCTCGAAACTGACTGTTAAAATTCTGATTTTGATTCAGAAAAAAGAAGTTTGTGTTTTACTGTTTTAGGTTGGAAAGGTTTGATGGGAGGCAGCGATAATATTTCATATGTGTAACAGATGTTCAAAAAAAAAAACGTGACAGTTTCTTTCACATCTCATCCGAGGAGCTTTCTTAGTTCAAACTGGAAAAAGCTGCTCTGTTTTGCTGAACTCACATGCAAACCACACTCCCTACCTTCCTTTCTGAGGATCTTTCTTGTCCTGGTTCGTATGTCCAATGTTTTGGTTGACATCTCGCCGATAAAGAACATAGTGACCTTCTGGAGGGAGGGTAGGGAGAGTGATTTGATGTGAGTTCAGCTTGAACTTCAGCAGAACTCTTCACTTTTTAGGCTGAACTTAGAAAACTCTTCAGAAAAAAAGCAAACCCTCAAAGAATAATTAAAGAAAACCTCTAATCGCTTTTGTTTAAACTTTCTTATGAATTTATTATCAATTAACTAAAAAAACTTTTACTCTTTTTTTTTTTTTTCTTTTTCATTACAATGTTGACTTAGCAGCTGCTGTCTTCTAAATAATCTGTGCCTGCTTGTGTATTATGTTTTTATTGTTTAATATTTTAATATTTTGGTAAATTTTCCAACAATTTGCTTCAAAGTAGTATAATTGTATTATGTAAACATGGCTCAAAAGTCAAATTTAAAATGCTTTAAAGTGTTTCTGGTTTTGTATTTTTTAGCTAATTTGCAGGAGTTTTGAACACGTGTTTTTGAACACTTTTCTTTAAGAGACCGTTACGGTTTGCTTGATTTGCTCGATTTATCACAGCCAGCATCTGGTCTGCTTTTATTTTCTATTATCAGAATGAAGTAATGCAGCACAGATGTTCGAAATCAAATCCGTCTTGTTTTTCCTTTAATGCAATGATAATGCAACATTGACAAAATGAACCGAGAACTTGATGTTGACGGAGAGCGATCGTCTCCAACTCAGCCGAGACTGAAGAGTTGAGCGACATGTTGATGTATTACAGCGAGGATGAAAAAACAGACTGCACGACAAAGGACATGCTACTTTAACAAAAATGGGCTTTCAAAAACAAATGTATATAAGTAGCTGAGTTACATTCAGCTAAAAAAAAGAGAAAATATACCAAACACCGACACCAACTGTCAGAAAATAAAGGTACTCATTGTAGTCTCAGAAAGTCAGTTATGCCCCTTTTACACCGGCCCTAATTCAGAAGTCCGGCTCTACTCCGTTCTACTCGGCTCGGCTCTATAAAGAATGCATCGCGTTTACACCAGCCAGTTTGGTCGGTAGCAGAGGAACGCCTTCTTGTGTTGCGGGGGGCGGGGCTGCGGCGCGCTACCGAAACTTGGCACAAGTTGTGTAACAACGGAAGTTGTTTTTTAAACTTATGGGGATTCTCCTGAGGCTTCAGGAAGAGAGGCACAGTGGAAGAAATGCTCTGGATGCTGCGATTGTTGTGCGGAGCAGGACAGCTGTTATCCGCCGGAGATTTCAGGCTTTACAGCGCCTTCAGCTGGGGGACAGACGGCAGAAACGCTGCAGGGTAAGCTAACGCTGTTGTTTATATTCCGACCTTTGCACTTTATGCTTGCATCTGGCCACACCCACGACCAATGAGTGAACAGGAGCTAAGCTTGCGCCGCCCACGAAGCAGGGCTGGCCCGACTGGCCCTACTCCGAAGCACGGACCAAAAAAGCAGGGCCGGCCTCGAAAAAATGCAGATGTAAATGCACGCAAAGCGAGCTGAGTAGAGTGGAACCGGGACCTTTAGAGGGGCAGTAGAAAAAAATATCATGCACTATTTTTTTTTCTCATAATGGCATTATTGTTGTTTTCTTGAATTCCAGATCTGTAAACACAGTTTGTGAACCGCTGCCAACTACCACATGTGTTTGTTTACCTACAGAAACAGTCGAAGGGACTGAAAATAGGTCAGCAATGTCTACGTCCATGAAAGGTATGGTTCATTCATGCTCTGTTTACATTAAGTGTCAGGATCTGTATTTTTTAGAGTATTTGTCTTGTTTATTTTTTGTGATATTTACTGTCTGTGTGTTCCTCGTTGTTTCATCACTGTCAGTGTTTCTTCCTCAGTCAGTCATTGCTCCTCAGTCCTGCCACGCCCACGCTCACCTGTTCCCTGTTGTCATCAAACCACCTGAGTCGACTTCGTCGCTCAGCCTTCATTGTTTCCCTGCTGGTTCCTCTTCCTCTCCTGGGTTTAGTTGTTTTAAAGTCATGTCAGCATTTTTTAAAAATTAATAAACATTTTGTTCATTGTGTCCTTGCATGAGTCTGCATCTTACAGCCACATATCCAACATTACCTCCGGAACCACATTTACAAATTGCATATCAATACATCTGAAGTTAAGTTTTTCAAACTGCGTTATTTGATTTAGTTCAGGATAATTGTTTCTGTTTGGTTTCATGGTTTGCAATGAATACCTTTAAAGTGACACATTTTACATCTGTTCACATGCATCTTCATCAACCAGTTAGATATTATGTTCCTCTCTTTAACTAAAAATAAAGATGCAGCTGACATCTTGCACCAAACACGCCAAATGTAAGATTATTCATCCACAGATCGTTCTGTGATTTGTTTGTATGCACATATGTAAATAAATCCCCTTAAACCTGAAGTATGTTGTCTTTTAGTTTCTTAAATGTGGTTTCAACTAGCTTTACAACCCTGAGAATGATGAGAATAAACTCAGCTAAGGCGATTTTATTATTGTTTGTGTTTGTGCTTATTCTTGTTTATTTGTTTCATATGAATTCCTTCCAGGAGTTTAATATTATTTGTCATTTTGGTGTATTTGTGAATGAAAATCATATTAACTAGGATTCTATTTTATTTGAAAAATTGTGTTTAGTTTTTGAGACACAATAAAACTTAAGGTAGATATTAAAATGATGGACTTCTGAATGTAGAAAAGCTTTTAGATCACACAAACGTCTCGTCACTCAACATTTTAATGCAATAAAGAGGCCAGAAGTAATGCACCTACGTGTTCTGATAATGAATTTAGTCGATCTTCATCTCCATAAAGCCTTACATCATTACTTGCAGACGTGTTCAGCAAAATGCTTCCTTGCCATCCTGACATGATGCGGATCACAGTAATAAGTCCTTGATTTACTACCAAAACGATCCTTCATGATTTTATTTGTGCCTAATGTTGTTTTTAAAGTTGTCACATAAATCAAGTCGAATCAAGAGGAGGAAGAGGTGATTCTCCCTTCCTCCCTTGTGCATTAGCTCATCCTCCTCTTGCAGACATTCTCCCCGCCTGGCGCTCACTTCCCGTCTGCAGGAGCTCATACCGGGCTCGCTCAGTGCTTCCTCTTGACGACCCTCTGAGGTACATTTGATGTCAGCGAGAACAGCTTGTTTTCCTTTGCTCCTTCAGATTTTTTATCCTTCGCTCGCTCTCCCTCTCGAGCTTCTTTTCTCCTTCAGTCTGAAGCAACGTCACGTTATTGGACTCAGGTCTGAGTGGCTGCGGTGCCAGATTGATGGCCACCAGGGAGAGTGTGTCGGTGACATGAAATGAAGCACGGAAAGAGTGTGTTTCTGCCTCCATCCATCATCCCAAAGCCGTAATCACCCAGTGATGGAGGGCAAACAGGATGGAGGAGGAGAGCATTCTGGGTGACAGACGTGTGCTGCTGCTGAGCTTATTGTGAGACAGTTTCTCCTCAAACTTAAATTTATATCGACACGTCGTGAGCAAGGAGATCGTTTTCAGATTAAACATTAAGTCCACATTTAGTGAAGACAAATAATTGTGAAGATAATTTTCCACTTATCCAGCGAAATGTGGTGTTATTGTTCGGTTGTGGGGGAAAACAGTAAAGTGCAAACATCTTGAGTCATCCCAGGCGATCATGCAACTGTCTGTTAGCAAAATATCTCATGAACCATTGGGTGGATTTTAACGAAACCCTTAGAAAGTAATCACTGGATGCACATCTACAGCTGGAATATCATTCAAGATGGAAACCACATCTAACTGACCTTAGCAAGCACAAAAATGTCTATAAATCAGTTTTACAGAAGCTAAAATTGGGTGTGGTAGTAGCTGAGACCGATCCCCAACACATACTCTAAACTTTAAACTTTTGGCATGGAAGGTGGTGGATAACATGCATTCCTTCAAGGAGCAAGACTTTCTCGTACCCTTTTAAAAAGGTTTGGAAAGACTTTAAAGATTTTATTTGGACTTTGGCTTCTTTTTTCCTCCAGCACCTGATCATATATATATTTTTCCATTGCTGTTTCTAAAGCCACCTATTTCTGACCAATAAATCATTCAGGCATCAGAAGGCTCCTAAACCTAAAGAATTTCAACTGTATGTCACAGAGACACAGTTTGTTCCTGTTTTACACAGTTTAGCATTCATTAAACAGTAGTTTAGAACCAGTAAGATCATCCCTCCCCCCCAAAAGAGAGAGAAAACTTGTCAAACAATAATTGAACCAAATATTAGAAAGTAGGAGCTGTTTTGTTTCATTTTGTTAGGTATGGGAAATTAAACTACTCATCAAGAATCATCTGCAATTCAAGGCCTGGTCCTGTTTGTCTTCAGTGTCTGAGCTGAACCACCAACTTACGGTTAAAGGATGAGGAGTTAACTCTTCAGCACAGGTAGGGTTACATTTGTATAAACAGCATGTCATAGGAAAACAGGAAATTTAAAGTCTATATAGATAAATAATGTAAACAAGTTAAGAGCTAGTCTTTATTGATTACTTTGATTACTTTGATTTCAGCTCATTTTGTCATCGACTTCAGTGTTTTTGAGTTTATTTTGCTTTTGGTTCTTTGGTGTTTCTGTAATTCTTTGTTATTTCTTGTGTTTTAGTTTAGTTCTTATCTTTTGGCTTTCTGTGTTTTCCTGTGTCACCATTCACCTGTCCTCAGCTATGCCTGCCACGCCCACCTCACCTGTTCCTTGTCATGTTCCCAGCTGCAGCTGATTTTCCTCTCACCCTGTTGTTTAAAGCCGGTCTCTTTTCATTCACTCCTCACTGGTTCGTTCCTTCTGATTGTTGCTTTGTGTCATCTTTGCATTTTATTTTTCTTGCACCTTGTTCCATGTCTTCTCCGCCATCGTTTTTCTGCATTCTGGGTTCGCCATGCTCCGCCATAACACATTTAGGCAGATTTTTAGAAAAAAAATGCATTTCAATTTTGACCAGCTCGGTAAATCCATCATTCGGTACAAAACAGCTTTCATCAAGAGTTCAAGCACCTAAAGTCATGTTTACAATAAATTTAGTTTCAGCTCATTCATCATGCTGAACAGCCTCTCAGAGTGATTTCTTGTCTCTCTCTGACAAACACAACTTGCAAAAAAAAAAACAACAATTTTGCAAGATCTCATCAGACGAAAGAAAACTTTTTCGGTTCATCAATCAAGAGGATGCCTCTTTATGGCTCACCCCTATTTTGTTATTTGTCACAGAGGTGATTAATAATCGCTTAGTATGTTATTGCACGACATGCTGAAGCAACTCCTGCAATTACACAACACTTAGCCTCTCAGCTGTCAGCGCTCCGAGGGAAGAGGATCCTGCAGAAGAAGAGGAAAAATGTCACTTTCAGTGTCCGCCAGAGTTACTTTCACACACAACCTGCAGTCAAATACAAAAACTGCTGACACACACAGCTTCAGAATGCATGCAAAGACAAATAGCAAATAAAAGGGGAAATTTAATTGTTATTGATTGATGTGAAACAAAGAAAATGTCAGCTGTGAAATAATAAATGACATAAATTCCTGAAACATCAATCAAAACCACTGACAGCCTTTTCTCATGTTTTCTTTTTAAATGTGCCTATAAATGAACCTATTTTGGATTTTTTTTACAACACGATGTATTAACCTACTAATATTCTAACCTAATTTTAACACAGAGGCTTTCAGAATTTCCACCAGAATTAGTACAAAAGTAGTAAAAATCACAAAACAAAACAAACAAACAAGCAAACAAAGACCCTCTGACCTCATCCAGTCCTGCCATTAACATTGAACTAATGCAGGAGCTGTTATTCTAGGTAGGACTGCGCCTCATTCATCAGTGTCAGATGAAAGGTCCTGCAAGACAAACATCCATTAAGTGCCCGGCCTAAGTGTTTCTTTTTTTCAGAATATTATATGATAACCACTTTTTTTCAAGTCTAAATAACCGACTGGATTTCATGTAAAGGTTTATTTCAAAGTCTGAACTGATTTGGAAACATTTTCTGTCATAATGTGCAGCGGTTTCCTTCTGCAAGAAGAACAGAATGCTGCACTTTTTCCTAATAAATCTCAATAAAATAGCCGTGGACTTTACTTGTTATGACTGTAGTTGTCTTATCTAAAACTGACTCACTGCGAAAGATCGCTTTTGTCGACATGATGATGAATGATCTTGGTCAGCACCTAGTGATAAGTACATGCAATGACAGGAACACATTTATCTCAGGGCAGACTTTTACTCCCTGGTGGATGCACGCAGACAGCTGCAGACTCTGCAGACACACGTGCAGAACGCTGCGTGCATGCGTCACAGATTGGTCTGTCAGCGCGCTCTCCTCGTTTTTTAAAGTGCAGGCATTTCCTTCCACCAATTATTCCTCATTTATTATTTAAGCCAACTTCTATTTTGGCTTACCTGCGCATGAACTCTTGATAAACTTTGTGTGCGACAGATCTGCGGTGTCAAAAACAAAGAAAAAAAAAGTTTATATTGACATCTGATTTATGATTTATGCTTACAGCAGACAGAAAGTCTTTGACTGTATTCACAATATATGAGAGACAACTAATTCCTACACTAAAACGTGGCGCTCACAACATTTTTGTTCAGCCTTTATCTCACTGGGCTACGACTGTTAGCAAGTTGGAGACACAAAATTTCAGAACAATACACAAATTTTCATTTGGAATCACTGAATTTGCATGTAGAGCTTGTCTGTATGCATACGTTACTGCAAGTAAATTGTGCAACGTTCCTACAAGCGACATACAAATTTCTTTGTCACAATTTAGTCACAAAGTGTTTCATGTTTATCTCAAATATGTCCCAATTTATTCACTATTTTTGTCTCCAGTCAGTCAGAATTTGGCTTCATAGATTGCCAAACCCTCCCAAAGTTGTGTCTTGCACATTTTTTGAGCATGTTCAAATTTACTGACACACAACAATGACTTACACAAGGAAACTGTGAACATTTCAAGACGTTTTGGAAACTCCCTGGTCTCAATTTGTTGCCAGCAGCAGCAGTCCGGTGAGATGCAGGCTTTAAGGGTTGGTTTCCATGAGCCCACCTACAGGTGATCCAGCTCCGAGTGGATGCAACTGTAGGACTGGTTTTTAAGAGCTAGAGAAGGTTTGTTTGAACCAGAAAAAAATCTGGCACTGAGTTAGGACCTAGAAACCAGTTTTGGTGGAAAATAGACTCAAACTGAGCCGACAGATTCAGATTCACAGTCTCTAATATATGACTGCAGAGAATAAACAGAGTGAAAAGAAATTATAAGCTCTCTGTGAGTGCTGGGTTAGTTTGGTACCTCGTTTTTTCAGGTTTAGTTGGTCACTGTTTCACAGAAGGGATACAACTCTTGTGCCTTTTTCTTTATCAATGCTGCAGGAACAGTGTGTCCAAAATCATCCCATATCGATTTCATATTAAAAATAACATTTACAGGGATAAATACGCAGCCATGTCATTATCTCTGAGATGAATTCCTTAGATCTTGTAGGCTCTCTTCCCATCTGACACTGGAGTGTTTCCAGTTTCCAGTGTTTCCTTATTGTTTGTTAAATAAGACGGATAGAGCTTGTATCCAGACAAAAGTCCCAGCGTTTTGTCTTGAAATGTAAATAGAAACGATAAAAAATATTTGACTCATATGTAAGCCTGTTTTTATGCCACACACTCCTACTAACTACAGAGGTACATAGATGATGTATTATTGCTGCAGAAATTTCACAGTTAGTGTCAGAGTAGAACTCAGATAAATCAAATCCGAACACTTTTTTTGAGAGTAGTATCTGATTGTACAGACATCAACTTTAATCAAGATAACTCTCCTTATGTAACATTTTACAGATATGTTTCATTTAACGATTGAGGATTTGTGTCACGTATTGTTTTATTGATAAGTTGTGTTTATTTTCATCACAGAGAAAGAATAACAGGATTTTTAACTGCCTGAGGAAAAGTATTCAGCTGGAAATTCTTCTGTTTGTTTGCGTTGGCCTCCAGAACTGAAAGAACAACATGGAAATCCCCCTTTTAAAATTTTTTATGCTCATCCCTCTACCCCTCCTTCTCTGCATGCATTGCCCATTAATGTGCTCACACTGTTCACTTTATCATTCTTATGACTTCAGCATCGGTGCTGAGGCTCTCCTCCACCTCTGTCTCTAATTCATCATCCTTTATAGAGACTAATAGGCGGGAGGTGACACCAGGGAGAGCTGCAGATGACTCCTGGCTGCTCAAATCCACTCAGAGTGAAGGGTTTTCATTTGCCTCCAAGACACGGTGGTATTCATTTGTTGCAATGGCACACAATTTTCTCCTGGCTTGGAGCGCAGAGCGTGTGAATCGTTACAAGGACTCCTAAACGGAGACGTACAGCCGGAGTTCAGAAATGCTGCTCTCATTCTGCCTCTCGCCCCTTGATGCAACCTGTTTTATATTAGATGGGTTGTGTTTTAGTTTGTAACTGGAGGATAATGTGGGGTACGAGCAAATTTATGACAGTAAGGAATCATTTTGGATTTGTAGATAAAGTGATAACACAGGCCGTTTGTTGATCTCCGAAGGTGTCTGCATGTTCAACATTTTATTTCACTCAGAAGAAATCTGTTACAGGGAAGGCCGTTGCATAAAACTTTATTATATAATGCTGTATAGAGCATGTTATTTTTCTTTATGTAACACAAACCAGTCACATGTTCAGCAACTGTTTTCTTTTGTTTTTGTTTTACATCTTTGTAAAATTTAATCTGAAGACCCTGAGCCAATTTTTCACCTTCTTTTCAATCGCCTAAATCAAAAAACTAATTGTTTCACTTAAAATTCAGACACTTATTCTCCAGTCATGTCGTATTTCTGGTATAAGCATAACTTTAACATAGTCTTTCTTATGACATGTCATAAATGTAAAATGCAATTATTGTTTGCTGCCAAATAAAAGCTTTTCAGTTGTTGAAATGGGAACACTTGTTAGGATTCGCAGTTTAACCTCGACTTCTCTAAAGGCTTCAATTAACAATAAATCATAGTTGTGTTCTTTGATTTAGGATTTTGATTGAAAAGTTAAAAAGTGCTCTAACAACACAAAGACCTTTAACTGATGCATGTTCATGTTTTTCTTTATTCACAACTGTCTCTGTCACAAGCTGCTTATATTCCAACTGAAGTCCACCACCAGCCTGGCAGGAAAATGAAAAATAACCACAGCTTTTCACCGTTCATGACTTCTACAAGTAGTTCTCTGGAATCTCATTTTCTGGCCTCAGCAGGGATCCCAATATGTAATTTGCACCAATTAGCTGCATCGGACAAAGCTGGCAGAGTTTTGAGGATTTCTGTGCCACGCTGGTTCATTTGACAACAGTAACCTCCTGAGTGAGCGAGCACAAAAATACATTTTCTTTCTAAATGTGCCTCAATTATGCTGCTGTGTGCTGTAGAGCAGTCACTTTAGCAGCTCACAGCCAGGATTGAGGGGAGCACTACCTCTGATGACGCATTTAAAGATCCACTTTGTGTAATTTATCAGTAGATGCAAAATATATAAACAATTATTAGTCTTTTCCTGTATCAGATTTGATCAAAATAATTGGTTTTATTGTCTTAAAATGTGCAGTTTCTTAATTCAGATTGTTTGGATTCTCTTCCTCACACTTTATTATGTTGAACTGGCACGTTTATACTCAATTAATTACTTTTTGAATCAAATAGAAATGTGCATTATACCTACAAATTTAAAGGAGCCTACATATAGTTTGGTGTGTTATTTGAGTCCAGTGTCTTTGTTTGTGAATGAAAGTTTTTAGGACTTTTAGGTTGAGATCCAGTCACACGATATGTTCCCTGCCGGAGTGAGAGCTGCTGATTTCAGCAAGATCTCAGCAGCTGCCCAGGTTATAAATATTCATCCTGCCCTCAGGAAACTGTACTTCGGACTTGAAAAGACTCAGAAGCCTGACTTTATCCTTACGTGTTGTCTGTGTAAGTTTGGATATTTGAACCACAGTTTGGTGAAAGCAGTTAAGGTTCATCTGCTTGTGGAGATGAAGGATTTTAAGTTGACAAAAACTAAAACTCAAAACATGTTTAAAAAACAAAACATCTGGATTTTTATTCTGTAGCTGAAGATATTTTGCTTTTGAATTAAAAAACTGGAGGGTGTGGAGTTCCGAGCTGCATGCACAAGGTCACATGCAGATTAATCTCACTCCCTTCCCGCTGGAGAGTGATTAGGGTTTTTCTTTGCTTGTCTCACTTAAGAGATGTTTTGGTCACATGCATAAAGGTGTGAATTAGAGGGAAACTTTCTGGATTTCAGGCTTAACGCTCCATTGAAGTCTAACACCTCCTCTGTTTAAAGGTGGCAACCCTAACCACCCTCTCAAACCGGCTGTCTCATCTGTCCAAAGTATGAACGTATTTAAAAAAGGATATCCTTGAGCTGTAGGTGGACAGCTGACTAAACAACATTAAAAACAAAATAAAAAATATTCAATGTGAAGACAACTTAACAAACTCAAACCAACTGAAACTCTTCTGGAATATTCTATTTCCAAAAGTGTATTTTGTTTAATTTTCAGGCAGATAATTAACCTGGTGAGGCGAGTTATTGTATATACCTCATCATCTAAATAAATGAGAAATTATTAGATGAATTAAAAAGGCAATGATAATATCATTTTACCCCTCCTAGTTTTGGACAACGTGGGAGGAAGATGCTAAATTACTCGACTCAGAAACCACTCGTCTGCTAATGGCATTTCCAATAAAGGCTAATATCGTTTGATTAACCAGGACTGGATCCACTGGGGGAAAAATATTGGGTTGAGAAACTAGTTTATTTATATACAGAACAGGACAGAGCTGCAAAGCCTCTTTTTCCTTCATGAAAAACACATTAATGTTTATATAGCTGCAAATATTCATTCAGTAAAAGTGGTTTACTAATATTTTCACTATAAATTGAAGTTTTAAATGTGCATCTTTTAAAAATACATGCAATTTACTTATTATTTCACTGAACATCAGGCTTATTTAATATGCAAAACACTTAATAATTGTAAATCTTGCACTTTCATCTGCATCATTACATTTGCCATTCAAGCAAAGCATTCATTTCATTACTTGCTGGGATGAATTCCTGTCCCAGGTTGTAATAAAAACCTTCTGTTGTCATTTTTCGCTGTGGAACTCTCTCTGTTTAGTGAAACCTCAGAGCTCACGCTGACAGACTCTGTAACTTAGACGCAAAAACATGTAGACAAACTGTGGCCCCTGTGAAAGGGGTCAGATCTCAGGTCTCATGCAGACGATCTCTAAGCAAAACTTCCCATCTGCTCTGCCATGCTGCCCCGGAAACCCCAGGAGAGCGCTTAAACAGATCGTCCAGAAATTAGGAGTGCAACCAGCACTCTTTGGATGGAACGATGCAGGTTTCTCTTTCTGCCTCTTGCTCAACTTTATAAAAAAGAACATCAGCTTTTGACTTTAGTGACATTTACTGCAAAATTCAGCATCGATACCAAGTAAATACGGAGCCAGTATCGGTGATATTGATTCAAACCGATACATTAAACTAACAGAGCACTGTCATGTCATTTTCCTGACTATAAAACAGCTGATTTTTGCTTTCCACTGTTAAGTAGCTCATGATTTGAATTTTAAAACCAAGATTTTAGAGCAAATGAGGAGCAAAGTGGGTCTGCAGATCAGAAAGGAGAGACGAGAGGAGCGTATTCACAGACTTTTTGATAGAATCGGAGCAACGTCCTGAAAGTAAGTAAAGTAAAAATTTATTTGTATAGCACATTTCAGCAGCAAGGCATTCAAAGTGCTTTACATCATAAAAACATCAGAATTACATTACAATCATCCAAAAAAAATTCAAAATCATGGAGCAGATACTTGATAATCACAAAGAGATGGTCAACATATAATAAGATATTTTGTTCACCTGAATTTGTTTGCGGACTACTAATCAAAGGCAGCTCTAAACAGGTGAGTTTTCAGCCTCGATTTAAAGGAATTTAGTGTTTCGGCTGTTTTGCAGTTTGTTCCAGATTGATGGTGCATAGAAACTGAAAGCTGCTTCTCCATGTTTGGTTCTGGTTCTGGGGATACAAAGTAGACCAGAACCAGTCTACTTTGTAGGAGGAGGAAGTAGAGGAAAAAAAAAAACTAAATTATTGGTCCAATCAGAAGAGTATTGATCTGATACAGCACCAACGCTGGTATCAATAATATTGAGATCTACAACAAACTGAATGCATTTCTAAGTGAAAGTTTTCAGAGCTCTAAAAAGCTGCTTATCCAGCTTCATGTTTTCATGAAACACATTCCAACAATTTAAAACCAATTACAGAATAAGACATCTTTATATCTTCCTACTGAACGCTCATTTTACTGTAATCCCAAACTTCTCCTAATCTAGAGTCGAGCATCTGTAAGAAAAGCAGACAATATTTCCTGTTTTAAGCTTAAAGTTTATTTATGTAGCTCCAGTTCACACCAGGCTATTATGCAAAACATTCCCATACAGCAGATTATAAAACACCAATTAATAAAAGTTATGTGTTTGAATAAATCAGCAGATTGCTTCAAATCTTCCCTTCGTTGCTCATTGGACACCGTGGAAAGAAACGATTCCTTTAAAACTTTAACTTTTCCTTTTGAAATGGCTCATGGATAAGGCTTGTTCAGATTTTTTAAAACTGTGTGATTGTTGACAAATGTTTATGGCACCTTTACCGTTTCTTGTCACCTTTTATCTGACTGCATGTTTTGGATCATTTTAGTCTAAGACTTTGCATTTTTACTTCTAAACTTTTACTGAATTCATCATATTTTTTTATATTAAGTAGAGTTTAAATTTACTTTTGTAGTATTTATTTCTGTGTTAAGCCATTTGATCTACACGCCTGTTGGAAAGAGGTTTACTGTATCTAAGGGAAGTTTGATTGATTAATCCTGAACTCTTTTTGTCTCCTCATTTCCAAAGTTTGGCGCATTGATTGGCAACCTTGATGCCTGGACTCTGGGCCCCGGCCCAGAATGATAACCGATCATATGGGACTATGAAGCTAAGTGCTAAATCAATGTGGTCAGCCTCTCTGATGTGGATATAACGTTACGAAGGAGGCCGGTGGCACGAGGTGGGGAGGATGTTTCCTCCGGGAAGACTTTTGGAGACACACCACCACGAGGAGGATCAGTCATTCACTTTATCAATTACTGCACCTCAGAAAAGTGTTGTCGGAGTCACAGTTTGCCACTCATGAGCATCTCAAGAGGTTTAATTGGTGTTAATAAACAGGTTTATCTCACATTCAGCCGTGTTAGATGTACATGTAGTATGCTTAGACTAATAAACTAAAAGAAAAGTTAAAAATATTGGGTCCAGAATCATCAGAATGCACCGAATCTTCATCTTTTCCTTGGTTGCAACAATTCTTAATAAAGTTTGAATACTTTGACACCTGCTTTTATTGTATTTTAACAATCAAATGTGACTTTTAGAATTTTGATTGCAGTTTAAAATCAATCTTTGCTTTCTTTGTGGCTCCAAGGAGCTCAAATGTGCAGTTTTCACTGCTTGGCGATCATTATGGCTACAAGGTTTTGTTCTTGAGCGCGCTAAATTAGCTTGCCCATCCCAGATGGACATTATGGATGAATACAACAGCGAACCTCACTGTAGGGGAGGAGTCTGCGCGATGTTGCCGCCACATTAAGTTGTTTCCATCATTAAACTCACAGTTGCTTATTTCCCCTGTGTGATTTTGTTTTGAGGGATTTGTCTATCAAGGTTGAATGTGAAGCTCAACTGTCCCTCTGAATGGTTGTATCAATGATTATGTGTCCCACTATATGTCTGCTTTTTTGTTTTCTTTTGTCTCTTTAAATTAAAAACAAATCCCCTGAAACGCATCGATGAAAATGAGCATTTAGATATCAGACAACATAAGCATTTGCCAAATGAGCAATTTCTCGTATAACGCTGCAGTTTCTCTAATCAGCCCCTCTGCAAGGGTCTCTGGCTCTCACTGTGATAATGGTGGTTGATAAGCTGCGTCCAAATTAGCCATTGCTTTTATTTTTCTCATTGTCTTGAATGTGACTGTGGCTGAATTTTCAGCGAAGGACACAAAAGCAGAGTTTAGGTTAAAGCGATCAGTTTAACATTAATTTACACTTTTAGAGAAGTGACCAAAGTTGAGATTATCCTAAATCAAAGTTTTTTGTGCAGCCCGATTCTGAAAAAGTTTGCATATTGTGGGAAATGTGAAACAAAACAGAATGCAATGATTTGCAAATTTCAGGAGGCCATATTTAATTTACCGTGGAACATGGTAAACATGTTAAATTTTGAACAAAAATTGTACAATTTTTTGGCAAAAATCAAGTAATTTTGAATTTTAAGGTAGCAAAACATCTCGAGAAAGTTGCTTCGGGTCTACGTTTCCCTCTGTGAAGCATCTTCTCTTCTTATAACAACAGTCTGTAAACATCTGGACCTGAGGAGAGCAGCTGCTGGAGGTTTTGGAGGAAATATTGCCCCATTCTGGTTCGATGGAGGACTCTAGCTGTTCAGCAGTCCTGAGTCTTTGCAGGGTTTTTAGCTGGATGGGATCACGTTTCTGGATTCATGGAGCCTTTCCAGATGTGTAAGCTTCCCAAGCCAGAGGTATTAATGCACCCCTATACCAACAGAGAGGCAGTTTTTTGTCTGTGGTTTCCAAAAATAATTTAGATTCGTCTCACCACTGAAGAACCAGATCCAGACCTGTTTTTAAAATATTGACGCTCAGGCTTGACCTTTGACCTCAGAGATTTCTGCAGATTCTTGAAACCTTTTGATGATATTATGAACTGCAGATGATGGGATGTTCATAGTGTTTAGTTTTTTTTTGTTAAGGAATGTTTGTCTGAATTTTTTCCACTATTTTGGACAGTTTTCTGGGAGACTCCGCCTCTCTTTTTATCCCCACTCCTCTTACTCACCTGTTGCCAATTTACCTAATTAGTTGCAAAATTCTCCTCCAGCTGTTTCTTATTAGCACTATTTCCTTTTACAGCCTCCTGTTGCCCCTGTCCTGACTTTTTTGAGACATGTTGCTGCCATCAAATTCAAAACTACCTTATTTTGGCCAAAAACATATAAAATTTCTTGTTTTAGCTTTTAATATGTTTACTATGTTCCACTGTGAATAAAACAGGAGTTTATAAGTTTTGCAGAATCATTGCATTTTCTTTATATTTACATTTAACACAACTTTAATGAAAACAGGGTTGTAAAGAATCTGTATTTTGAAAATGAGGTACACAGATTTAGCTGAAGTTATTTTCCTAAAATAATAGTTTGAGCACTTATATATATATATATATATATATATATATATATATATATATATAAACTGCAACTCATTTCTCGTTTCCAGCCTGGTAAGGTTGTGGATGTTGCTCCTGAGCGTCCACCATCCCTGCTTTACTCGAGAACATACGGGGGCTCTAAACTCTGAGCAGTTGTGTCTGGAAACCTGATAGAGCGCCCCTCACCCTAAAACTTCAAATACCAGCAGAGATCAATAGCTGCAGCATGTTATCTGCTGCCCAGCAGAGAGTATCGCACGTTTCAGTGTTTTAAACCCGATAGATACCCATGCAACAGATCTACTCCAACACTTGGACTGAGTTCACGTGAAAATGACTGTGGTGAAAGTTTAAAACCCAACGAATGGATAAATGGGTTAATAATTTAATGCAAATTATTTAAAACTTTAGTTTTAACTCCAAACCTCACAATATAATTTTCTCTGCTTTGACACACCTGATCTGAGTGACTGAGTGATTGACAGGCTTCTGCAGAACCTGAAGAGCTGCTGAAGAGCAGAGAAACATCTAAAACCTGCAGGATGGAGGCCCTCCAGGACCAGGACTGGACACCACTGATCTAAAGTCTAAATTAAACCTGAGAGGAGATTCGACTTTTGCAGTGGCAGCCCTGAAACTTTGCTGCAGAATCTAAACAGTCTTTTAAATCCTGCCTGAAATCACTTCTTTACTTTAGTTTTTAATTTGAGTTCAGCTTGATTCCCATCAGGTCTTTTATGTTTTGGAGTTTCCTTTTTATTGCCCGTGTTTAGTTTTAATATGATATTTTATTGTTTTTTCTGTTGACTGATGTTTTTGTTCAACTTGTAAAGAACTTTAGTTAATGTTGTTTCTAAACATGCTACAGAAATAAATTGAGACTGACAGTGACACGATTTTACAGTATTTGTGGCGTCGGGCAGCTGAAAGGTAATTTGTTCATTGGGTAAAGCTATCAGGTTGGGTGGAGATTGCAAAATAATTTATCTTAAATAAAAAGAAACAAAAATCCAAAACATAGAGAACACGATGGGCAAGACATACGGGGAACCAGGAAGTGCACGAAGCGACAACGAACCAGCAAGCAAATGGAGAAAATGACCAGGTTTTAAAAGCAGAGGGTCATTAGGGGAAGTGGGCACAGGTGAGTGATAACTAACTAGGAGCAGGTGGAGATGGGTGTGGCAGGTAAACCAGCGATGACAGAAGTGCAAAGACACAATGAGCAAAAACCGAACAAAGACAAGACCAACATAACAACAACCAAACGGAAAAACAAAAGAAACACTAAACCCAAACTGAAACATGAAAAAAACAACAAAAATACAAAGAAGAAACCCCAAATCCTGACAAAGCCCACCAAAGCCCTCCTAAAATCAATGTTTCTTATTCTTATTCTGAAATAAATGCCTTTTTGGGGGATTTACATACTCAAAAACTCACAAAATGTTGGTAAAGAGAAAGAAATGTCTTTGATCTTATTAGGGTCTCAAAAATAGACGTTACAAAATGGCTGAACAACCTAATATAGCAGCACAAAGATGTACTTTCACTTAGATGTCTGAAACTTAATACACCCGTAGAGCTCAAAAAGATGCTCAAAAAGGTATTTTGGAGGTATGGCTTAAACCCAACAGGAAGTTGGCCAGTTTAGGTTTTTACACCCTTCATATTTAAACTATTTCCTCTCAGAGAATTTGAGCAACTTGTTGCTTAAACATGCAACTAGTTGTTGCACAAGCAAACATGCTGCATAGAAATGCTGTTTTGACAGAAAGTTCCTATCATTCTCTGGACATTTAAAGCTTCAGTGCTGGAAAACACACAAAATGTCTTTTTCTTTTTCTTTTGTCACTCTGCTGCCAGACCACATCCGTACAGGTGCATGGCGTGAATTAAAAAAGCATTTTATTTGCAAAACAACAAAAACATTATGTAGATTTTTAAAACTTTGTTCTGACTTTAAATTAAACTGTAAACAAATCTTGGCATGAAATACATCCTGACCCTCATTTTTCATCAAGACAAGCAATAAAAAGAATCATTTATTAATGTTTATTTATAACTGCTGCCCCACAGGGAGGAAAAATGCAAATATTTCTGCATTAAATGGATATCCTGTTGTCGGCGTCTGTTCCGAAACAATATGAAAGGTGTGATGAATTATTTTTTCTGTTTTATGAAAAGAAAAATAAAAACATTTCGTTGTGTAATTAAAAGCCAGTTTTGAAGCCTCTAGGCTTCGCAGACGCGGGCTCAAACTGTGAGAAAAGATGAAAAACAGATCCTGCATAATCAACAACGCCCTCTGCGAGTCGGTGAAAGTGCAGCTTCCTCAGACGCCCTCGTGGAATGTGTTCTGGGGAACCAGCTGTCTGGCCTTCATGTCCATCACCTTAAATAGCAGCAAAGACAGAACAGATTTATGGCCTGTTAATGTCTTACCCTTCACCCCCTGTGTTCGTTCTGCTTTTGTTTTCTCGGAGCTTCATGCAGGTTGGGATCCTCCAGACAAAGATGTGATTAATTACTAAATCATCAAGTCGAGCTGACTCACGTCCGTCGGGTTCGATCCGACAGCAGAGGTCAGCCAACCCCTCCAGGCGATGGGGGTCAAGTTTAGGGAGGCTTTTTAAACAGATGGCGTTGAGAGTTCAGTCTGTCGCTCAGGAAAAAATATAAAAAAAATGAAACTTTACAGAAGTCATTGATTTGTGTGTCGCAGTATTGACAAGATTTTCCCTCATTGGCTCCAAAATGAGACAGTTAAGGTCAAAACGTCATCAGCAGTCCTTAAATCCCACTTATTCACTATTCACTTAAATATTGATGATCATTTAAGTGGCTTGGCAATCTTCTCATGCAGCAGGAAATCAATTCTTTTAGCTTCTTTTGCAAACAACCGAGCAGAGGGCAACTCATTCACTCTGTACGTTGGAGGTAATTTGCAGGTTTTTTGCTGAACCTGAAGACCTTGTTTTCTTCCACGTAATTGTTGCTCCAGAAGGTTGTGAACTTTTTAAAGAACTAACTCACGTGACTTTGAGTAATTTATTTGTTTATAGCTGCTGCCAAACTTTAAAAGGCAGACAGGATTGTTGAGGTGATGGAATTAACTTATTTTCTGAAACACTGTTTTATTTTGTTTCTTTTTCTGAAGACAACATGAAGAAGTCTTTACCAGCATGTTTTTTAGGTGGAAGGAGGACAGTAAAGCTGTCGCCTGAGTTTAATGAAACTTTCAGAAACTAATCTACAACTGTTTGACTTTTGGAGTCAACCAAATTCAAGATGGCCACCACAGCCAACTAAACTGAAAACACAAAAATGGCTACAACTCAATAAATTTTACTTAACCTAACCTAACATTTGGCGTGGAAGCAGCTGTGAGTCCTTGACAATACATATGCCGAATGTCAGCTGATGACATCATTGTTTAAAACTTTGCTGTTAGCAAATATCTCATGAACCACAGCCTCAGGAGGGAAAGTTGTTTGTTTGTTAAGTACTGTGCCTTTTGTAGCTGTGAACTGCCAACAACATGTTGTAATGTGCATGCAGAATGACAATAAATGCTTCTTGAATCTTGAATTTTAATGAAACTCTCAGAAAGTCTTCATTGAATGCACATCTACAACTGATTAACTTATTTATGACGACCCTACAGACTAGGACTAAAGACTAACTAACCTTGGAAAATACAAAAATGTCTTTAACTCAGCCAATTTTACAGATATTGAGCTAAAATTCAACATGGTAGTTTCTGAGCGTAATCCAAAGCCCGACGCCTTGCTAAATGTTAGCTTTTACTCACTTTATTCTATTTTATACCTGTTTCTATTCTTTTGCTTACAGTAAAACAGCTCTGCTCAGACCTAAATTTTAGATTTTAAGTTGTGCAACACTCTTAGATGTAATTTCCTGCAAATAAAAGCTGAAAAGCTCATTTCTTCCCTTTTATAATCAGATGATGTCAAACCCAAACCTTTCACTGTACAGTAAAAAAGATAAATTAGCTCTACGGTATCATTAGCTTTGGAAAGAACCATGTGCATGAACTGACAGCTTGTGGGCAGAAAATATATATATTTTAATAACAAATATGTAACAATTACTGTAATATCATTCAGATTTAAGATGCTGATGATGATAGCGTTAATTTGAACAAAATAAAAGTAAATTTGGAGTCTGTGGATATCAAAGTAACCTGGGAAAAAGACACAAGGTAGAGAAGATGTAAAAGAAATTATGGTGCTCACACTTGCCACCTACTAAATGAATCTTGCCTCTGCTTATCACTTCTTAATTTTTTTCAGTCTTCATCAATCACTTGTTTTGTTCGTTGGGGAGCCATGTTCACATCCCGATGTTAATCAAATAAACAGCACATGTTTTACATGGGTTTGCCATCCCACACTCATCATCGCTTGCTTGTATTCCAATGGTGTAATTATTGTAATGTTGATTAAGCCACTTGGGTAATTAGCAATTTTGATTGCGACTGCATCCGCAGGTGAATTGAAGGAAGGGGGGAAATGAAAGAACAGTTAAACTACAGTTAGGGGTGTTATGGAGGCTTGCATCAAATGTTTTAAATATAAAAAATACAATAAATGTGACGAGAAAACTTGAGTTAAAAACAAGTTGTCCATTCGACCTGCTGTGTGAAGGTTAGAAGTCAGTGGAGGAGGGCAGGTCCAACAAGCTGCGGCCTTAAAGAAGTGAAATCAGATTCCTCTGTGAACTGAGCCGTGACTTAAGGAACCGCTCTTAGTGTACTCTGTTCTTGCTTTGGGAAAACAGATCTGTCGAAACAGTCAACAGTGGCCTTACCCCGGTTTACTCAGGTTACTCCATATGGACCACACGGTCCCCTCAACACCTTCAGCTGCAACCACAGAGTCCTGCCTTTGAGAGGGTCTGAAGACAGGCGGAGAAGATGCTGCGTTTGGGTGGGTCATGCGTACGTGCAGAGAGGTGTAGATTTCTCTGTCATGCTGCTGGATGACGTGTTAAATTAGTTGAAAGACTTAAAAGCACCAAAACCAATAAGCTTGTAGGACTCTTTATTACAGGAAAGCTGAATGTTGTTTTGATGGATACCTCAACTTGCAACACAATAAGTCTTTTCTTCTTGTTCTTTCATCTGTTCACTTTTCAGGTGTCTCCACAGCGAGTCCTCCTCCTCCATCTAACTCTGTCTGCTGCGTCCTCTGTCCTCCATGTCCTCTCTAACTGCATCCATATGTCCTCTTTGTCTCCTCTGCACATGTCCAAACCATCTCAGACTGTCCTCTCTAACTTTATCTCCCAGTCCTTCAACCTGTGCTGGACTTTTGATGTCCTCATTCCTAATCCTGTCCATCTTCGTCCATCCCAAGGAGAACCTCAGCATCTTCAGCTCTGCCACTTCCTGTTCTGTCTCCTGTCTTTTTGTCTCCAAACCAGACAACATGGCTGCTCTCACCACTGTGAGTCTTTCCTCTTGTGACTTAAACGCACTGCAGAAGAAGGCTGACAACAAAAACTCAGTTTACTCGCAGGAGCAAAGTGAGTTTACACATTTATTCATTGTTAAAGATGTTAGACTGAGTTGATCTGAAGCTTCAGTTTTGTCTGGGGAGTCTCACGAAGAGGAAGACTCGGAGTGGGGGTATTGAACCCCCCCCCCCCCC
>NC_051438.1:27250138-27279476 GCF_001649575.2 Kryptolebias marmoratus | reverse complement strand
ACCGGCATTTTTTCGAGGCCGGTCCTGCTTCTTTGGTCCCTGCTTCGTGGGCGGAGCAAGCTTAGCTCCTGTTCACTCATTGGTCGTGGGTGTGGCCAGATGCAAGCATAAAGAGCGAAGGTAGGAATATAAACAACAGCGTTAGCTTACTCTGTTTCTGCCGTCTGTCCCCCAGCTGAAGGAGCTGTAAAGCCTGAAATCTCCGGCGGATAACAGCTGTCCTACTCCGCGCAACAATCGCAGCATCCAGAGCTTTTCTTCCACTGCGCCTCTCTTCCTGGAGTCTCAGGAGAATCCCCATAAGTTTAAAAAAACAGCAACAACACAGGGCCGACGTTGTTCATAGCGCTTCCGTTGTTTACACGAGGAGGCGTTCCTCTGCTACCGACCAAACTGATCAGTGTAAACGCGATGCATTCTTTATCGGGCCGAGCTGAGTAGAACGGGACTTCTGAATTAGAGCCCGTGTAAAAGAGGCATTAAGCTCTGATCCTGAACCTAAATTAGCTTATTAACTTCTCTGTACGTTGGTGAACGAGTATCAGCAATGAAACAAGAAGATACAAAAACAAAAGATGGTGAACACACTCTGAAAGCTCACAGGTAACAAACATCAACTGAAATCCCCCTGAACACAAGACGAATACACCTGAGTTGAGTCTCCAACAGGTGATGTACACATAAGCAGATATAAAAAGGCCTTTAATGGCCTTGGGGTTAATTTTTCCTAAGGACACAGTGTATATTAAATGTGTAATATTTGTTTAATAATAATAAAGTAAAATGTGCATTCAACATTAATAAAAGTGTTTGAAATAGGAATAATCTGAGCTCCAGACGGAAACATGAAATGTGGCTTACTTTTTGTGAGGACACTGGTTTCTTAAGGATGTTGCATTTGCGGCCATCTTTCTCCTACCACCAACAGGGTCTAAAAGTGATGCTTATCTAGATCAATTCGCTGCAGGTGAACACTGCAGGACTCTGATGAATTGGAAATAAAGTTTGTTTTTTTGTGAGCAACCTTTTAGCTTATATAGAGATGTGGTTTGATTAATATTTTAATGGGTATCTTATCATATGATCTATTTTGTGGTCTTTTTTCTGAGAGGAGAGGAGAGAGAATGGAGACAAGGAAATGATTAAATCTAAAAATGCTTTGTCTTGATCTTATAGCTTAAATGACTGCTTTAAATATATTTTATTTTATCTAAAAAAAAACACAAATACAGGTCCACTTTTAGACAGTTTTTAGATGGGACAGTTTGAATGCTCGTTACCAAGACTCCTTTTTTTTTAAATGCCTAATTAAAAAACCCATAAAACTCTTTGAGGTGTTGACAGTAAAGACGAATAGGGTTATAGTTATGAGAGTATTGTGGGATGGCAGAGACACAGCTGAAGGGTGCTGGATGCAGGGGGGCTGGTGCTGATGTTGCTGGGGGTATGATGAGCTGTAGTGCTCATCCATCAAGACCACTTACACGCCATAGGATCTGCTCTATAGCTGAGGGGGGAAATTAGGTTATAGACCCACATCTGCTGATACCCGCTGGTTCATTAGAGGATCCGCTTGCTTAGGCAGCAACTGTACAACACTGACAACACTGTAAGAAATACAGGAAACTCCCAAAGATTCACTTTTAGTATTTATTAAAATGAAAAAAGCATCTTCTAATTTATAATACAAATATAACCTTTTACATTACATGTATTTAGCTGATTATTGTTACCATTTCTGCAAGAAAACAATGTTTCCTCTTGTTTAATGATTAATAAACTTGTGGTATCAAACCTACATTTCTTGCAGCGAGTCTTTTGAGTAGCAGAGCTCTTTAGCTAAGGATGGAGGATGCAGGAGCCTACAAAGTTAAGAGTTCATTTAGGATGCCACTCTCAGCTTGAGTCCACCATCAGAGCCCGCTGCAAATTAAAATGATTGGATGCAATTGGTTAGATGCTGCTGACATTGACAAAAAAGTAAGTTTGCAGTGGAAATGGAGCTTCTGAGGGAGGAGATGGGCTGCTTTTACTTATCCCGTTACAAGAATCTCAGTGTTGAACAGAATCATGAATCATGCAGGTGTAAGTGAATATTACTAAATGTCTCTGTCAGGCAGACAAATATTAAATAAAAAGCTCTGTTCCCCAGTGATGATCATGTAGCTGTTTTAGATTATCAAGACTTTTTAAAGAGTTTAGGCTAACTGTTTTATCTGTGTCTAATAAAGCTCATGTGGACTCTAATGTTCCAATAAATTTTGTGATTCTTCAGTATGATGTAGATGTCTGGGTAACATTTATCAATGCACAACACTCAAAACAAAACAAATCATTTGATCGAACAGGTTTTATGTGCACAGTGGCAATTATATCATCGCAGGCTATCGTTTTAACAAACTTTAAAAAATGCAAAGAGGAAAGAGTCAGATGGATAACTGCAGTTTATATAAAAAAAAAACCCACCTAGAAACCAGAATCAGAAATATAACTTGCAGTGAACACTTTGTGTCCTTTATCTTAGCTTTGGCAATCATAAACTGTAGAGGTTATTTAACAACCAGCATTTATTTTCTGTGTAACAGCAACGTTTTGCTGTTATTTTGTGGTAAAATATATTGAGCATTTTCTTTTTTCAATCAGCTGGGCCTAATTAAAAGTGGACAGGACACAGAATTTAGCACCCCACATCCATCTGTTGCTTTCATGCAACAATATATATTATATATATTAAATTATTGCATCAAAACATAAAACATTAACTATCATTTTATCCTAATATGCACCTTATTCTGACAAGCATGTAGATACACACAAAGGCCTGTATGTGCACAAATAAATACACAAAACAACCAGAAAAAAGTTTTAAAAATGATTGATTTTCTTCTTCTGTGGTACTTCTGTCTTCATCCTCATTTCTATCTTCATTTCCATCCTCGCTTTCACCTCATCTTCCTCATCACTGTATGATACATAAATGATATATATTATAAAAACCAGTCGAGGAGCTCATGTCTGTTAGCCTCGGTTGTTAAGAAGTTTCTGGACGACACGTCTCTATTGTCTCCAGATCCTGTCACAGAGGAAGTTGATGCCGACCCATATCCTCCAGATCCAGCGCCTGTCTCTGCAGCTGACCCATCCAAAGAGGCTTCAGCCAGGTCAAAAAAACCACAGCCTTCACAGAAGGTTGTACAGTTTCATTTTATTCATGTAATAATTGATTTAATTGAATAATTTCCACTCCAAACCAGACATCCAAAGATCTTTAATGCCTCCAGGCCTCCAGTTTCCCCTCATACAAACAAGGTCCATCTCCACAGGAATCACTGGTATGTTGCAGTGATCCCTTTAGATATAAACAGTCTTTATTTTTACATGATTTTCACTGATTTTCATAAACGAATCCAAGCAGCTGCAGGTAGCAGCAAACCTGCTGTCAGGGGATTTCTTTTTAAAACTTTAAGGACTTTCTCAGATTGTATTGAAAGTCCTTTAAGGACTTTGCAGATCCTCATCCTTTCTGGTGTTGCTTCAGACTATGGAGCACTTTTCAATTACGCATTTCATTTCTGACAGTTGAAGCAAAACCGCTGAGGCTTGAAAAGTATGAATGATGGCACTTAGTGAGAGGCTACCATTCACACCTCATTAACCACTATTGTGCATGCATTAGGTTGCACAAACCCATGAGTCAAATATGTCTTCCTCTGGCCCGTATCTCCTCAGTTTTAGATGTGTTGGAGCTGTGAGAGCCAGAGCCTTCGAGCTGCTCCACTTCATCATCACATAGGGGTCCTTCCTTCCTAAGCATCGCTTTCCTCCTTATCTTGATTCTCCAGATTAGGCAATCTTGAGCGTAAACAAGAGCTAAGAGAGGAAGGTGTTAAAGAAGACAACCACAGTAGACTAAACTGACGGATGTGGATTGAGTTTAACATTTAGTCTACGAGTCAAATTGCAAACTGATGCAACAAATCATTTTTTCCTCTGAGAGTTACATTATCTTCGTTTTGACTAGACAAACCTGAAAGTAGTTTTCCATTAAGGCCAGTGCCAAACCATTCCTTTATCCATTTCCCCCTAACCCTAACCCTCACCTCCAGCTCAGCTCTTACTTTACAAAAAATTAAACAATTCACCTCAACGGGCACTAACGACCAATCTTAAGTGATGTTCTTTTATTCATTCAGGTAAATGTCATTTATTGCTAGTTGCTCAGCTAAATCCTTTTATTTGCCAAAGCAAACTTTGAATCAATTAGGTGATGCTCAAAGTCCTTACATGCTAACAAATGTTTGATATTTAAAATCTAAATTAAGAAGTGCAGCACATGATAGTGAGCCTGTTTTATGCATGAACAGTTCTGTAACTGTTTGACAAACTCATGAATAACTTATTTACATGAATAACCTTTAGGAAGTTGAATCCCAATAAAACAACAACATTTTAACCAAAACATAGATAGTACTCAGTTTACTTTAACACATCTTTAAATAATTGGCAACTAGTTAATTGATCTCAGTTATAGCATCAGGAGATATGAACACATTTTAATGTGCAAATTTTACTTCAGAGGACTCAAAGATTGACAGATTTGAACAATCATAATATGATTTTTAACAGTTTGGACAGTTTTCTAATTTGGATTTCCTCCTCAGATGAGCAACAATGATATATATATATATATATATATATATATATATATATATATATATATATCTTAGTTACCTCTAAGAGAGAAGTAAAAGAAAACATGACACTCTCAGACAGACAGTACCTTCACATCTTTTATAACACTGGTAGACATTCTGACTCAATGTTTCTCTGGGACACGGTATTAGTGACTAACATTAGTTGTTATTCAAACTATCTAACACTTTGGCGTCATTTGCAATTTTCCAAGCAACAACAATTTCAGACATGTTTGTGCAATAATCTCTCACAGTTGCGCTTTTCTATATTTATATATATATTTGTAAAAAACAGGACTGATTTTCTTTCTTTTAAAACAACTTTTAGGCTGTCAGTGAAACTTGAGCAGCACTCCTCTGCCTCGTTGGAACAGATCAAAGGTTTTATCTGCGTAACCATCTTCACCGTTAATGGCCATTAACCCGATCGCCTCCGCGTCTTTTAGGGTGAGGGTGGTGCAGCTCCAGCAGGTGATCAGGGGTAGATGAATGGATGAATCGGGGCTACTGAAAGTAAAACCATGAGGGTAGTGTTTGCTCGGCTTTGTCCTGGATTATTACCGACATCAATCGTTCGGGCCTCATATATCACCTGCTCAGCGATGGTGGCTGAGGGCGTCCTCGCACGCTGTGAATGAGACATCCTGTGAAAACTCAGATCTGTATCAGGTCTCTGGAAAAAGTAACAAAACTGCATGGGTCAAACTGATTTCCCTGACGATCCAAGCCGACGTTATTGACTGTAAATCTTGTCCTGTTCACGCAGAAAACAACCTTATGAGGTTGTGGTGTTTATGTTTCACCCCTGTAGGTTTACGTGCTGTTTGATGGTCTTCCAGAGTTTAAACAGATGCTTTAATGCAGTTGTTTTGAGTCTTATTTCATATGCTGCGTTTTCACAGAGGAACCATGGCAAAGACAATTTAGTGTCACCTGCAGAGAGACAGACATTAAATTTTTGCTTATTCTATTTGTAATTATCCCTTAATGGAACATTTGGAATAAGACTGCCATGTAATGCTGTTTCCTCATTACTAAAGTTTTGCACCAAGGTAAATATTGCTGCTGTAGTACCTTTAACCAGGCAATATTTTTCCCTGTAATATTACACCCAGCTGGGTGTCCTGCTTAGTTTTCTTTATCTTGTGATCATTTGACAGCCCTGCACCGGTGTCAGCCTGAATCACAAACTGAGGGGGGCTACGAGCGAAGAATGCACCCCACTCTCCTTTAATTGAAATACTGTAGACCCCCATTGCCCAAATGCAATTATAGCATCAAAGATGGGCACCAGAGAAAACGGCGAGAAACAAATTGAAATTTTACAGTGGAATGCAAAGTGTCTCCAGCAGTGAGTAAGTGCTTATAATACTCACAAGACCTGGAGGAGCTGGTTACTACAAGGCAATAAGACCAGGCGGAAATAACCCATGTCATTCCCTTTCACTAAATATCAAGTCCTAACTGAGAAAAAAATTAAATTATATCGAGTTCTAGCATTCCTCGAAGGAATGCATATCGCCCGCTGCTGTTCAGGACAGAGGTTTTGACCATGATCTGAGAAATGTTATACTGTAGCTGTTTCGGTTAAACCTTGAAAATAATCTTATGTGCAACTTTATGCAATATCACAAGATGTCATGCACAGAGTATATCTTGGGAATGACTCTTGGGTACTACCATGAAACAATTTTAGCTCAATGTCTGTAAAACTGAGCCGTTTTTGGGTAATTTCTGCTAAGTTTGATTATCTGTGGTGTCCATCTTGAATTGAGCTGAAAGTTAATGGGTTGTAGATAAATAATGATTACTTTCAGAAAGGTTCATTAAAATCCATCCAGTGGTTTATGAGATACAAGTTTTAAGCAAACATCCTGCACAATAAAAATAATAATAATAAAAAGGTTAAGAGTCATAAAGAGCAACTAGTTTGGTCATTTAATAAATAATAACCAAGATGAGCGCATGTGCTTTTCAAACTTCATCTTTTAAATCTGTCGGGAAAACAACCAGAGTTCAAACACACTGAGTTTAAAATTTAGCTTGATGCTAACAAACCTTTGGATTCTCATAAAACAGGTGACAAATCTGAAATCTTTTACTTGTCAGGTGTGAACCGACAAAATTCTGCTCGGCACAAATCGGACATTTTTTTAGAACAAGAAAAACATTAAAAAATATACTGAAGACATTTTAGTGTTCGCTAAGTTTGATTATCTGTGGCGGCCATCTTTATTTGTGTTGAAATATATCCGATGATTACTTTTTCAGGGTTTATTATAACCTGCCCAGTGGTTCATGAGGTATTTTGCTAACAGACAGCCAAGCAAACAATCACAGGTATTTAAATGATCCCCTACCTTATGTGGCAGCAGACAGTAATGAGTTTGTGTGATTAAATGTTATGCTACCTAATGGTTTTCGTGCATATTGTGCAGAGGAGCAGAGCGGCAGCTGAACGCGGGACGAAGGCTCCGTCAGCCTGCTGGCGTTTCGACTCCCTTCACGTTCAGAGGCTGTCAGCACGCCGGCCGCAGGAACCTCAGAGCGCAGATGACAGGTGTAAGAGCAGAGCGTCTGCAGCGGAATGAAAATGGCACGGCCTGGACAGCATGGCGACAAAACGTTTCAAGAGGCTCGATGGTTCAGAGGATCCAGGCAAGAGATGCTGTCCAGATGCCTCTTTTTTCAGGCTAGGTGAAGTGCTCATTCCACGAGTCAGCGTGTCGATCACCGGCTGGGAGCTGGGAGGGAGAGGCTGCTGTTTTTTTTTTTTTTCCTGGCTTCTGCTATTGCAAGACAATGGCAGATAGGAATGTTTCGATATTAGTAGAGGCCCTCTACGTGCTTGGACACGCGATGCAAAGTTCAACCGTGTCACGCTCCATCTCTGGCTCTTCTGCTCCTCCTCTCAGCCTCTTAAGTAGCTTGTAAGCTGTAAAAACCTGTAGCAGCATGCTCGTGTATTTGCTTTTCTATGGATCCTCGGGGTTTGTTCCAATAAAACATCATTACTCTGACTGATACTGACTTTACAAACTGCCAATAATGTTTGAGAAATGTAAACATTTCCACCCAGACAGGATCTTGAGATCGAGCCAGTTGCAGCTCACACACCTGTTTCATCATTAACATAAGAAGCAGCAACAGGCTCGTTTTAAGCTCCAACATAAATTAACTTGTGTCCTTCTTAATAAAAGCGCCGTATCTGGTTTCCAGGGGACTGCGGTCCGTTGGGACTAATGCGTTTTCCTCCTGCTGGAAGGCCGTGATGTCGACGACAGAGACGTTTCACACAAGCTGTTGAAAATGGCAGCCGCTTCGCTCACTCTTAATCCAGACACTTCAATCCTGACACTTTTATGGGTGGACAATCAAAGGAGGAGAGAAGTTGCACTGCTGTGGAACACAACAATCCTCTCGGATACAGTAGCCAGGAATTTGGCAGCGGTGGAAACGCACAGATGTGGAAGATCGCGTTTCAGATGAGCGCTGATACACCAGTGACTCCGACAAGCCTCTGCAGCAGCTCTGCGCAGAGGAATGTCCCACACTCTTTATGGTCGATCGACTTTTTGACGACACACGAGCATATTTCATCAATTCTTTTTCTCCGATACGAGGGAGACGGACAGCTGAGATCTTGTCTGCCGCGGCTGCGTGTTTTCCTCCACCTACGGCGCCCTGAACACTAAAATCTAGTCACAGCAAGTGGATTGACCTTGCTTTGTAACCAGAGACATAGTTGTTCTCTGGAATTCACAAACTTTCGTCTCTGAAGTCAAAACCTTTCATCGCAAATGGCTCTGCGTCTTGATCTGCCGTCAGTTATCTGCCACGGAGGGTAAACACGAAACAAAAGGTCCACACTTAGAGAAATATAAAGTAACCGAGACACTGAGAAACATTTTAATTATGTGGAGCTGACGAACTCTTGAGGTGTTCAAGTGACTCCCATCTTGTGAGTCGATGAGGCAGATATAACATTCATTTTAGGCATGGAACCATTAAACATTGTGTTGAAATATATGTAAAAGAATCAAATATCTGAGGCTTCAAAACATCATTATTACTATTAGTTCACTCACAATTCTGTCATAAACATAATGCACATTTCATGTTCATGCAGAAGGTATACAGTAATTCCTGTTTTGAGACTAATTTACATTTAACTACAGAAATTTTCATTTTATTCAAAAATGCAGCAGGAAAGGTGGCTGCTGATGAAACTGAACAGTTAAAGTTAAAATTAGCAAAATTTTACCTTAAAGCTAAAAATAGCAAAACTGTAGCTACAAGTGAAAATTAGCAAAACAATCTCTAAAAGCTAAAATATGCCAGACAGTAGCTAAAAGCTAAAAGGAGCATAACGAGGTAAAAATAGAGGTAATTATTCACATTTATCTGTTCAAAGCTCCTCTTGTTATTGCATTCCTTCTTAAAGTAAATAACCTAAAGGAATTAATTGTGAAGCACATTCATTTGAGTCATTTGTTATTTTTTATCCAACAAATGTAAAAGTAAAAGTATGAAAGGTCACTTTTATAAGACAAATTATGGCTTCAGTTAGACTAAAAATGATCAGTTTCACAATAAACAAATAAATTGTGTTACATCCAAACAGATGAAGTTTAAACAGCCTTAGGGCTTCGTTTGAGATAAAGAAACGACCGATCTGTTATGAACCGTAGTTACCTGAACGCATCTTTCTTCAGACTTCACGTCAGCGTCAACAGCTCACCTGTAGCTCAGTTATCTCATGCTGGACAACTTTGTGTTATTGAGATGACACAACCTGTCCACAAACCGAAAGACCTGTCAGCACCACTGCGCTCAAAGCCGCTCGTGGTTGTTTTAGCACCACGTTTCACCGTTGATGACATCAACACAGGAAAACCCAGCAGGTGAAAAAGTTTATAGTTTTTTTTTGTTGTGTGACGAGTCTCAAGGTCAACTTAAATTAAAAGTGGAAAATAAATTATTTACCACGTGTGCTGAGATGTTTCAGCTGATAATTATTTTTCAGGTACTCGTTGCAAAGTCGTGAACCATATCATAATCAAAAATTCACGAAGTAATAAACAAAATCTGCACCATATTTTAATCATAATGATGATTAACGTGCCCTAAAATAATAAAAAAAGTGAGCTGAAACTAACTTGTGTTTGTGTTTGTTAACATACAGAAACAGCTGAGCCGTTTGGGATTGAGAGATCTGACAGTTTCGATGTACTGGTACATATTTATATTTATATTTGTTGACTAAAGTTCAGCTTTAAAGTGGCGTGTTAGAAAGCCGAACTCTTTTTTTATGACGCTCCATAAAGAGATTTATTCTTGACAGTTGTCTTACTCGATCCTTCTCTTTTCTTTCGGTTTTAGCAGCTCACTCACTTTTATATTTCCGTCTAAACTTCTTTTCGGGGAGTCTATGTTTGCTTCCACCTTATTTATTTAGCTGCAGCCAGCCTAACGAAGGTCAATGATGTGACTCAACTTCCACGTGGTTTTTGTTTTATTTGCATAAAGTGTGGACCCACATTTCAGATTTGCATATAAATACATTTGGGAAACTACTGGAGTAGTTCCAAACTGCACCATTTGATATATTTCAGGATAACCTTTATCTTCTGCTTTGTCCTGAGTTGGACATCACCTAAAGTCAACCCATACACTTACATGTGAGGGGGCACCTATGAAGTCTTATTAACTCTCAGGTCCATTTTTCAGGTCCTGCTTCTCTGTAAAAATTGTCTTCGTGGTAAAATGATTTACAGGTCAAGCTTCTGAAGTAGAGAAAATAACTTTTACTGATTGAGGAGCTCTTCTGAATCAGCAGACCATCAATCTTCGAGCTTCTGAACTGTGAGTCGTGACTTCACACCCGAGTCATCGGTTCGAACTGGTTCCACCAAAGCACGGTCTGGACTCCTGCACACACTCAGAGTCCTTCTCTTTCTCCTTCTCGTAAAGGAGCAATCATTTCTTCATTAGCCTTTTATTTGTTTCTAACCATTCCACTTCAGGGGTAACACACACAGTTTATTTGGGTACTCTTAATTACAAAAGGGAGATTGTGTGCCCTCCTCACCAAAATGAATGTCTCTCTCAGCCTCCCAAAGGGCAGCGTGGCTTAGAATTGGACTGTATCTGATTGCATTTTCCAGGATTGATTGCGTTTTTGAAACACTGACCAGACCGACTTAGACCTTATCTCACTTGTAAAAGGCTAAGATGTATTTAACCTACGTCTTTCACCTTTGAGGTGTGGAGGATCAAAAAAAGAAATGCTTTTATTTCCTATTTGTTAGTTTTAAAGATTTTATTTTTTCCTTTCAGAGGAGAACCCTCAGGGTTGTGAGTTCAGTCGCAATAAACTACATTGCAGTGCTGTTTCTCTCTCCAGATAGCCATTCAGGAAGTATAGCTACCTTCAGGAGCTTTTCATTTTTTCTGCTGTTATTAAACACAGTGAGAGAAACGGCTTCCCTCAGTTGATTCTGAAAAAACAGGAGAAGAAATGTGATTCGTTGTTTGTCACCTTTGTTATCGGATCAATGACAAACACAACACACTCTGCAGACACACAAAAAAACACCAGAGCATGCACACAGAAACACTGTGAAACGCGATGAAATGATGCGACCATGTGATCGCAGTGTTGCAGCGTCTCTAGCATCGGCAGCCTGCAGCGAGACGATTGTTTAGCTTTCATATGTGGGCCTGTTTGTTGACCTGTGATGGACCTGCAACCAGCTGCAGGATGACTGAGGAAATGGATTCATGAGAGCTGACACTACAGAAAATAACAAGTGTACGTTAGAGGAGCTTGACTTTTTGTCACGATGTGGATGACGGAGATGAACCCAATAGGCAGACTTAAAAGAAAACTAATTTATTAAACAAAGAAACAAACAAAACAAAAGCTGACGAGGCAGCAAAAAAACAAAAACTAAATACAAAGCATAAACAGAAGCAAGATACAAGAAACACGGAGCAAGACAGCAACAAACATCAAACAATAGACAAACCTTAGACAACTAACACAGACAATGGACCAGCAGAGTGTGGAAGGCAATGACCGGGTTTTAAAGACTGAGGATAATTAGGTAAATGGAGACAGGTGACGTGATTACAAAGTGGGGACAGGTGTAGGTGTGGCAGGGAGACAAAGAGAGAGAGAGACTGAGGAGGAGCAAATGAAACATGAAACAAGAGACAAGACAGAAACCAAACAAACCAAAAATAAAACAAAACCATAACACCAAAAAAACCCAAATCACCACACTTTTAACATTTAACTACGACCACAAGCTTTTCTCTAAAAGTAAAGTAAAGTAAAAATTTATTTGTATAGCACATTTCAGCATTCAAAGTGCTTTACATCATAAAAACATCAGTAGAATTACATTACAATCATCAAAGAACATCATAAAAATCATGGAGCAGATACACCTGATAATCATAAGGAGATGGTCAGTATATAATAAGATATTTTGTTCACCTGAATTTGTTTGCGGACTACTAATCAAAGGCAGCTCTAAACAGGTGAGTTTTCAGCCTCGATTTAAAGGAATTTAGTGTTTCGGCTGTTTTGCAGTTTTCCGGGAGTTTGTTCCAGATTGATGGTGCATAGAAACTAAAAGCTGCTTCTCCATGTTTGGTTCTGGTTCTGGTGATACAAAGTAGACCAGAACCAGAAGACCTGAGTGTTCTGGAGGGTTGATACCACGATATAGACCGTTCAGTGATTTATAAACTAATAGAAGTATTTTAAAGTCTATTCTCTGAGCTACAGGGAGCCAGTGTAGGGAGGATGTGCTCTATTCGTAAAAACAAATCTGCAGAAAGCAAGTGTTTGTCCATCTCTCTCTCCTAAAGGTAAATAGTTAGAAGCTGCAACACAGTATTATATGGGTAAGGCTGTTGTATGATATCAGCAGGGAGCTGTAGGATGCAGTTTTATTATAGTAGGATGCTTAACTTTCTGTGTACAACAGATAATATTTTAACTTTTTTTTCTTCTCAAGCTTGAAATCATGCAAATGACAGTTTTCCATGTTTACAAACAAGTCACTAAAATTATCCTCTCCTCTTGGACTGAGCAGTAAATGAGAGAATAAGTACAAACCGTTACAACAGGGCTCATTGGACCACAACATAAAACGGAGACTGAACACAATGTTGTGTAGTTTAATATTTCTATTATTTAAAACGCTATTTAGGATAAAAACTCCTTCAGCAAACCAGCAGCCCTGTTGGTGATCTGCCTCAAGCCTCAAACTGAACGCCTTCAACCCTCACCTCACAGGTGCAGCCAGTTAAAACCGGTGAGGAGGCAGGTGGGTGTCACAAAACCACATTTTACACATTTCCACACAATGAAGTTTATGGTCATAAACACACAGACAGAATGCAGCACAGGAGACGCAGTGACAGGTGACAGGTGGATGGAAAAGTGGGGAGGAAACACAGCCGTCCAGAAACAACCGCATGGTGCACCCGCATGGTGCACCCAGACCAGCAGAGGCTTGTATCACAAACATAATAAAACAAAAATAACAACAAACACAAGCTAAAAAACACTCTGGAGCTGTAGAATTGGGTTAGGAGGTTATGTCTCTGCAGGCTTTGTGCTACAACTGATAATAATTAACTTAAAATTCATGATTTGGTTACAATGACGGGATTTGAAAAAAAGATTATCTGAAGAGATACCCTCAAAATTAATTCTGTTTACATGAGTAAAAGAGAAAAAAAGATATATGTTTGCATCATAGATGTAAACACAATGATTTCTTGAGGAGTACGATTCTTGACGTGCCTCCAAAACCTAAAGGGGCAAAGCTAAAAGGTCCTAAATCTCCTCCACAATTGATTGTGGGCATCGAACTCAGCGTACATTAATTCAGTTTACAGCCATTAAAAGCAAAAGAGTGCTCGGGCTTGCAAATGGCGAACTATGACTGTCAACAACATGATGTATGGTAGCTTATAATATTCCCCTCATTATGATTAATAACATAGGAAGGGATCCTCCATTCTTGTCGAGATGGAAAATGTAATTAGCTGCCTTGGCTACTGTTGCAGCCTCCTTGCTTCCCCAAGATAAAACACCTCGTTTACACCATGAGACTCAACATCCACTGCATGAAAATCTGCAGCCACTAATGCATCATGTGCCTTCTTTTTGGTAAATGTCGCTCGTGTAGCATCTTTTTGTGTTATGAAAGTTTTAAAAATAAGTCTGTTTCTTGCAGACGTCAATGATGACAGTGAAAAAGCCTTTTTTATGTGGCACTAAATCCCATAAAAGAGCATTTAGCCCTAACATCCTGTTAGTTTCTCTTTCAGTCAGTGAGATCTGAGCAGGTGGAGGGAAGTTTGGATGAAGTAAGTAATGAAAGACAGCTTATTTTCAGTGTGTGCACCTGCTCTCAACAGGGACTGATTGTGCTAAACATCAATTAATGCAGCAATCTTCACATGGAGACCTGGCTCATTTTCACCCGGTCTCACAGAAGTGGACTTGCTGACCTCATTAATGAGCGCAGTCAAGAAATGCTGATAAGAGATGAGTCTTTTTTTTAGTGCTGGCTTTGAATCTCTTTGTCTTTTATGTTCGTTTCATTAAATCTGCAAAATCAATGAGAGTGAAAGGAAATTTGTTTGTAGAAAACACTTTGAGAAGTGCTTCACACACATTCGATTTATTGCCAGACTCGTTATGAAGAATCTCTTTTTTGTTGACCTTTATGATGCAGGGGAAGCTTGCTGCTCTTTGTGATATGGACCATTAGGATGGTTCATTCCTCCATCGTGTAATGTGATGTGATCTTCATCCCAGGCTCAAATATAATGACATTACATGTTACTCACCTCTTTTCTTTGACTTTTGGTGTCGTGTCTAAAACTCATTTCGAGATATTTTTGGAGTTATTGCTTTAAAACTTTTGAAACAGTTCCTGTAAAGACAAGATGTTGCAAAATACGAGTTGTTAAAAAGAAGAAATAATGACTTTGATTTCAAATTGTTAATATTTCAAAGAGGATACACAATCTGCAGTATATTTTAATGCCAAAGATGATCCTTTTAGCAACATGGAGACATGGAGACAAAATTAGCTCCTAAAGATTTTAATGAAAAGCCTAAAAGAGCATCTTTATTTTTTAGTTTTGCTCTCAGTTGCTGAAGGTCTAGGCTCCAACTCCAACTCAATATTATCAAAAAAATCCACAAGTTTTTAGTTGCTGTCTCACTAAACTCTGAGTATTTGCAACCAAGTGACTAGTGAGCAAAAAAATTAACAAGCTTTGAAAATCATGGCTTATTTTCTTGTGCACAGCTTGCAAAATTGTACTCCAGACCATGTACATTATTTTGTTTCCTACCTTTACCCGCATCACATCCACCTATCCACGTTTAATGATTTATTGTACCTTTAAAATAAAGATAGGCAGATTTGGACCAGTTTTTAAATAATTATTATTGATCATCAGTGTGGTTTTTAGACCTGGACATGTTGTTTTTTTTTGTCAGAGGAGAGTTTAGATATCAGCGCTCTTGAGCCGGGTTGGCAAACATCGAGAAGGGTTTGAAACACCCTCAGTGACTCTCGAACGTGTTAAAAATTCAAGCAGCAGGATGAGTCTCTGTGACTCTCTAGAGGAAGTTGAGAACCTCCCTGTGAAAGTTGCAAGACATTCTGGAGGCTCTGATGCGAACGCTGTTAGATCCCAGTTAGATTTATCTTTGGGAGGAGATCGTGACTCTATTTAAAATACAGCTTTCTGCAAAGTTAACCATGACCTTTTTTTAAAAGAAATATGCTATGTCGCTCTCTGAGTCCTTTCAAAATGTTTGGTGAATCAGACTTGTACTGTTTTTCACAGACACAATAACACTAAGATGCTACAAAACAAACGGTTGTTAGCAATCTCACTGGAAAACGTTATGAATAAACAAAAACCTTTTTGTGATCTTGTCTCCTGCATTGTGATACTGATTGGTTTATACAATTGATGTATAAAAGTAACACTACTCAGAGTTATTCTGTGCACTATTTGTAACAAATACAACTACATTTTTTTATTGTAACATGTAACATTTTTAATTTATTACGACTGCTGGAGATGGATGGATGGTTATTTGTCACTTTTCATTATCTCTGTGTTTAGCAGCTGTGCTCGGTCAGTGTTTTTTTAGTGAGACAGTCCAGTTGTCACACCGGCTTTTCACTGTAAGTTTAAAAGAAATGCTTTTGGTGCAGAAATAAACTCGACACCCTGACCCTTTTTGACCCGCTGTCAACTGACGCGGGAGCAGAATCCGATTGCGTCCAAAAATAAATGTGAAGTGTCAATAACACGCACCAAAATAAAAATAAAATCTGACTCAAGCAGCAAAAAACAAAAACCGAAGAACAGCGCCAACGTAACAGTTAACACGTCGATGGCGCTGCAGTTGCTGGCGCGCTTATTGGCCAAGGTTCAACTCCCATCTGCCCTCTCTTCTCCGCCTTCCTCCAGCCTCAATAAAGAAAGTATAAGTTGCTCGTGCAAGGACTGGCCAACTCTCCAATTAGAGAGGGAGAAGGAAAACACGAGCAGCAATCGACTAACGGCAACCTGAGATGGTGGGATCTCATCTATCACTCTGCATGTGCGCTGTTGCCATATGAAAACACAAACAAGCAATCAATTGTTTTGCTCACAGCTTGGGGCCTCCTAATAGAGCACATTTATCTGACACCGTGGTGGTAGCCCCAGCAATACTTTAATTTGTGAGACATTATGTTGAGTTAATGCCTACCAGGTTGCCGTTCAACCGGGGGGACTTGGCACGCTTGGCGGCGATGTAAAAGCCGGCATCATGCTGTATTGTTCTGGGACACTGTGATGTAAATGATCTCACCCGCTGTAGCATAATGGCTCATGAAATGAATTTATGTGGGAATAGTTGCAGAGGAATATTGCATTGTATCATGGCGTAATTAGAGGAGAGGAAGAAGGCTGCACTGCACGGAAGCCTCCGCTTGGTGGCCGGCTGCGTTTGGCCTTTGACCGCCTCTGTGAGTGGAGGAAAAGGGTCGGGTGGAGGGAAGTACGAGGAGCAGGGGGGGTGGGGAGGGATGGAAAGGTGGAGATGGAGAAGAAAAAAGGGAGGGGAGCCAGGCTCTCTAATAATGATGTGCCCTCCGGCCTAATGTGCCATCTTTTTCTCCCTCTCTCACACACACACACACACACACACACACTGACAGCATTCATTCTTCCTCACACCCGTTTAATCCCAATAAGGAGTTAATTTATGTAAGCCTGTTGCAAATAAATTTAGCCTTTTAAACCTATTATTTGATTTCTCGTACACAAACAAGCACCGACTCAATAAGAGTCTAATTTTTTTTTCCAGCACGTGAAACCTATGAGGCCATTAGTGTCGCCGTTCGGGTTTTTCTTCAAATATTGGGATTTATTTTTCTTGGATAGTCTGAAAATCTGAGCTTTAACAAAGGAGATTATAATCCTTTCCCTAAAACATTACACTTAGAACTAAATGTGAAGATATGATGACCAAAAATGAATATATATTGCCTCTATGGTGAGTAAATATCAAAAAGTAGTTCATATTAATGGTGTTTTTATTCATTTTCAAGTTGATAATTGTGCTGTATATTTTTAAATCATGACTTTTTCATAACATCTGTGGTGTTAATGAAAAGAGATAATGTCTTACAGATGATCATCATTGGAAACAGAAACTGATTATCCTAAATGCACGCGTTCTTTTCTTTATAAATTAACAGTTTTTGCTTTTTTTTATAAAAATGTTTTCTCTGGCGTTTTACTTTTGGTAAGATTTAATGAGACTTTAAGTGGAAGGACTGTTTGCTGCAGAAAATGTGCACAAGTTGCACTTAAGCACTTTAAAAACTGCAGCACTTATTAGGTTTGTAGTTTAGACCTGATGAACAAAAATAAAAAATATGAAAAGTAATTAGTTGGCTGAGCTGTAGGAACACGACGTAATGGAAAACATTGTGAGCTAAATGTGATTTTATGCAAATGTTGTTTGGAAAACAAAGAAAACTGAAATAATTCAAAATCACCTCCTTTCTTATGCTATAAGGAGGCTGTTTTCTGTCCACTAAATGTTAGTATATCATTCATATTGACTTTTATTTGCAGGCAGATGTCAACCAACCCCCTCCCCCCTCTGCAGAACGGCCCCAGGGCCTCTCCTGCCCTCTGCCCGGGGTAAAAGAGGCTGCGCTCGCCCTGACAGGCGGCTGGTGGCGCTTCACTGCGGCAGAGGAAATTAAATTACCGTTCCTGTTGTCCTCTTTGTAAACAAGACAAAAGCCAATGATATGGCCAATTACACTTAAATACAGCTCATGTGTAGATCAGGTGCTGCAGGATGAGGGAGGGCAAACAAATTGTTGAGCTGCAGAGATTTGTCATAAATATTATCATTATTTTACCTAAAAAAGGGATCTTTTAAATAAAAGTATGCTTTGTAAAATTAAACAGATGCATAAAAACAGGAAAAATGAATAATGTAAGTAAATATACTACTTTTTAGATGTTATTAGAATTTATCAGCATGTTTATTTATTCATTAAGCCAGTGACACATATTTGAATTAACTCCTAATTGTGGCAGTTTTAGAGCTCCATTTAAACATGGTCATAAATAAAAGCAAACGTTCAAAGTCTTATAAAATTCTAATGTGTGTGTGTGTTTTTCTTTATTATTAAAAAAGAAGGCACTCTGGATTTCTGTGCACTTCCAAAACAGGAAGTTGTCTGGACTTCTGCTGCCTCTGATGAAATTGACGAATCAAGCAAATGTTTCCTGGAAACAAAAAAAAGGAAGATTCAAAGAGTTATTTTGAAGGCAAACGGACTGGAAATACTTATTGCATAATAATAATAATAAAAATAGATTTTTTTTACTCAAGTGTAAATTATTTAAATGAAGGAATTTCTCCAAAATAATTTAAAAACTGACAACAAAAGAAAAAAAAAATCACATATTCTTTCCAAACTGCCCCCTCTGCCAACAAAGCTGCGATGAAAATGGCGATCAGAGTAAATAAAATAGATGGTCTTTATCAAAGTAAATTAGATTCACCTAAACAGTTCACCGGAGGGGCAGAGCAGTTCCTGTAATTCACTTTAAGGTTCACCAACTTACTCAATAAAAGCCGGGCTCGGAATCTAACTGATGTCTAATCGATGGTTTTATCCGAGGCGAACAGCCGAGAAGCGCCAAATGAATCGGTTCGGAACAAAAGTCCTGCAATGAAATGACGGTTCTGGAGTTGGTGACTACTTCCCCCTTCACCCCCTCAAAAAGTAGACATAACTCACAGGAAACACCTGGGAGACGAAGCAGTAATAATAATAATAATAATAATAATAATAATAATAATAATAATAATAATAATAATAATAATAATAATAATAATATTAATAATAATAATAATAATAATTACCTGTCTGAGGCTCAGTACAGACACATCCTTCCATCCTTTCAGTCCCAAGGCTGCATTTCATCGCTTTCTGCTCCTTTTCCCCCTCCCCTCCTCCCCCTCTTCCTCCCCCATCCTCCTCCTCCTCCTCTCCGTCCAGCTTCGAGTCGTCTGATAGGGGCAGGAGGCGCCAGGTTTTCCCCTGAGGGAGGCGAAGAGTCAAGGACTGAACCCTCCAAATGCAGAATAATGTAATTCTACACTCTCAATAAAAAGGGTTCCGCGGCGCAGGACGGTTCTTTATGGCTTTCATAATTTGTTGCAGGACGCTGCTGCAGATTGGTGATTCATTTTGATTCACTGAGTCCGTTTTTTTTTTTTTTGCTTCACTCTCAGCTAAAGAAGCTCCAAATGCTGCAAACATTAAGGCTCCATGTTGCAGTGCATGCCTCCGTTTAACATAATAAATGTGTTTAAGGAAAATATAAAAGCTTATTACATGCAATTACAAATATATGTATTTATTGCAGTGCTGCTCATGCTGGAAAGATGCGATTTCTACTTAAATGTAAAAATATAATGACTTTAAAGTCAAATAAAAAGAAAAAACGACAAATTCTGAATGCCTTACTAATTAGGGCCTGCTCATAAAGTATTTATTATTGCTTTTATAAATAGGTTATTAATGAGTCTGTTGACTCTTTAAAAAGCATTTATAAAACAGTTATAAACCTGAAGAAGGCTCACTTTACTTTTATTCATTTTTTTTTCACAATTTAGATTTAAAATATCCAACATTTGTCTGTGCACGTGAGCAACATTCAACATTCTTCACTGTTTAATCAGTGTTTTATAACTGTTTAATAACCGATTCTTAGGTGTTTATAAAGCATCAATAACCCATTTTGAAATGTCAGCTAGTTTTAAACATTTTGCCTCATTTTATGTCATCAGAATGACATCCTGCTCCAGATTTTGAGCTTATAATTAAATAAAAAGTGTGAAAAAATATGTTATTCCTCCACAATATAGGATGTAATGACACAGAATAATTGTACTAACGTGTAAAATGATTTTTAGTGCTATTTTCAGTAAAGCTGTAGTCACAATGGAAACTTGTCCTTTTATTTATGAACTCATCATCAGCCACACATTAAATGAACACGTGTGTTTCTTGTTGAGTGTAAATCTGTGAACATGTCAGATATTTGCTGTTTGCTTCAGCTCTTTGGAAATAAAGGTTGCCTTGACTTCTTCTGTCAACTACTATGTTGTCTAATTAATAAGAGTTTTTCCTTAAAAACCTCCTAATTAAATAAACCATCTTCAAGATAAACTAAACCCATATTTTGTCATAATTTGGTGTAATACATGATTAAATATTTAGAATTATAAAAACATGCAGAAGGGATTTTTTTTTTATTTCCTGAATATTTTAGCAGCAAAGACTGCCTGTTCCCCCCTCCAACCGAAGCGCGTTTTTTTCTGCCTGCTCTGAAATCCAACCAGCAGCAGCAGGAAGTCAAACAGGGCCGGAGAGAGAAGAAGATGACAGCCTTCGTCACACTAATCTCTGACATCCCTGACTGCAGAGGCAGTTTCTCCTTCTCCTCCTTCTCCTCCTTCTTCTCCTCCTTTTTTCTCAGGTCTGGGATCATTTCAGCTGTCAATTTAAATGAGTCCGTTATCGGACAGCTGAGTAAGTGGACGTCCATTATCAGGACGCTCCTTCTGTCTGCTGCAGCTCCTTCCAGAGTTTCTTCTTCTATCTTTAGATCTCTGGACTTCTTAAATGTCCAAGATTCTTGTCTGAACACCTCTTTAACTTGTGTTCAGTTATTTGCCTAAATGTTAAAGCGTTTTTTGAAAACCTTCATTCTGATTGTTCTTCACCTGCACCAAAAATATTGTTTTATTTTATGTTTTTAAACACTGAAAGTTGAAATCCACCAGAAACGTAGGGTATTTATACAAGCTCTTTTTATTTTTATTAAAGAAGTTTGTTAAAAGGAGCTACAAAACTGGGAAGTTTAAATATATTTACATGTCAGCCAAAGTCTGTTTCCTTTATTATAAATAAAGTCTCCCTGGAGTTATTCTTCTTTTTAATGAAATAAGATTATTTGTCCTTTGACTTTTTCCGGTATCCTATAATAAAACCTTCCGCCCCATTTTTTTTTGTCTCTTCTGTTTGTTTCCGAATCAAACAACTTTAAGATGATGAAGTAATCCAGAGTCATGAACCTGTTTCCATGACGAATCACTAATTATTTAAATTAACCGAGTTTTTAAAGCAAACACGAATCTGCGTAAAAAAAAGTGCGCTGAGGTGCTGCGGGTCACCTGGAAATGAATAACACTTTTAGTCCAGACTTATATGTAGTTGTGTTTATATTCCCAGGAGGAGTGTGTGTGTGTGTGTAGTCCCTTAACGCACAATTGGATAAACCTCTCCTAAAGCTGTTGGTTCGCGCGTATCTTTGCCCTTTCTGCGCTCATTTTAATTTGGCGCAGCGCACACCTCCACCGACCCAAAACCAGCCAAATGAAAGCTAAATCTGCCGGTAGGTCACTAATATATCGGGGGATGGAGGGGGAGGGGGGCAACTGTGACAAATTCCTTTTGTCTCCGCTTTGCTGGTACTTTATTACCCAGGCGAGCAGCATCGCCTGGAGATAACGATTCATCACGCACAGCCGGCAACCATAGACAGCGCCTTTGGGCAAAGTCAGCGAGGGGCTTTCATTTGGAGAGGGCGCGCGTGCGTGCGAGTCCGTGAGTGTGCGCGCGAGCGGAGGAAAGGGAGGTGCATCTTAATTGGCTGCAGGGTTTTTATTGCATTAGCAAAATTGCTGCGAACAGTTTTGCTCGCCATTTTGTTAGGTTTTAAAACCAGAACCAAACCTCTTATAACCTGCTTTTCTACTTTTGTTCAAAACCATTCATGTAATTCAAAAAATACTATTTGTTTTGCCTCTATGGGTGATTAAACAAACCTTTAATAATCATTTGGAGAGCAGCAGCAAGGAGCGATATAAGAAGGCAGGAAAATAAAAGGTGCAAATATTTTAGACTAATAAAAGTTGAGGAATTCATACAGTCATATGTCAGGCCATGCACATCTATAGGTGGACTATATGAGAAACAAATGTTCTGGTTTTAAAGGTACTCATTGCAAAATCATGACGGTAGGTCCAAAAATGTATAAAGTACATCAAATAAGAAACTAAAAGTGCACCATATTTTCCTCATGTAAATTCAATAGTTAATAAATTAAAAATTAGTGAGCAAAATTTGTAAACTGCTCCCTGAAAATAAGTGAACAATGGTGACTTTCATGACAGTTTGGGATGGATACATATTGGTGCACTCAGATTTGTTGAGTAAACTATGATAAAAGTGCTTTGTTTACGTTGAATGTGGACCCACATTTCAGAACTGAAGACTGCTGGAGTAAACTCTTTCTGTTAGCTCAGGAAAATCCCGTTCTGTTTGATTTCATGCCTCGCAATGAGCACCTTTAAAATAGTTCAATACAAAATGTGAAAAATGCCAAAATGAATACAGACACATTCACGGGATGTTCATTATCCATCATCGCGAGTCCCAAACTGCACATCGAGATAAGTTTGGAAAAATCCCTGTGGGAGACGTGGGAGACAGCCTAAACCTGGGAGAATAACTCAAAGAGACACTCGGTGTCTCCGGTAAGATCGGCTTGTCAGTGTCAGTAAAGACATCTCTGATTTTTACAGTTCGGCCCAAAAAGATCCTTAAAACCACAGGATCTCATTTCATGAACGGTTTCAGATGGAATTCCATGTGATTTAATTAGTATTTTCTTAAAAAATAAGGAAGAAAGCAACAACAACAAAAAAAAAGATACAACAATTTAAGGTAATTTAAACTTTATTATCGCTGAGGGGCAACAAATAAAAAAACAATAGTAGAACATTTGTATTCACAGCACAGATGTGGGCTTCTAAGGCTTCAACTGGGCAGATCAGGCAAGACTGTTAATAAGGCCAATACCAACAAGGATAAAGGAGTATTTTATTTTTTTAATTTGTCACTACCCTGTACCAACAACCAGATCTCAGCAGCTTGTATAAAAAGAGGATGATCTGGCAGGAGAGCTCCAAAAGGTCCATTCCTGTTATTTTACTGCATGTCTTTAACAAGCTGTTTAGTTTGTTCTTGTTATTTAAAAGTCATAAAGATCGGACGAAACAAGAATCATAAAGTAGGAAACGATCGATGGTTAATGTTTCAAATAAGGCAACCAGTATTTGTGCCAACTAGCAGGTGTGAAACTTACTGACCATATTTGTTTACCTACACGGACTAAAACCAGCCTGATGTAGCTCAGTCACGTGACTCCCTCATTCAGCTTTGTTTACATTGAGCGCGTACCCACATTTCTAAAACTTACATATGTAAACTCTTTCAAACTGCGTTATTTGATATGGTTCAGGATATCCTTTCTATTGTTTGATGTCATACTTTGTAAGAAGTAACTTTAAGGTAGAAACTTTAATTTGGGTTCATCAACTCAAATAAAAGACTGGAAACAAGTCAGAACAGTCGCATGGCTTCATGTGGACAAGGCTGAGGGAGAATAAATGTTCTTTAATCCATTTTTGGATTTTTTTTTTAAATCAAGACATTGGGTTATATTTCTAAATGTTGTAATTCACGTGGTGAAGCCTAAACTCTGCATAAAACTCCGAGCATGACGCTGAAGCAGACCTCACATCCCTGCAGCTGACACCTCAGACAGGGGACGATGTCTTACAGCCCAAAGACGCTTCCCAACATTACTTTCCGCCTTCCTGCCCATAGATCCTCCTGGTTTTGCATAAACGGCCAATTACCTTGTCAGTAAGCTGATCTGAGGCTCGTCCCGATTCATTTGCTGGTGACGCGCAAACATAAACAGGCCCTAATCGCGCGCCGCTTCTCGTCCCCGCGCCGTTATTGATATGGCCTCCTCGAATCCACACAATTGATTTTTATGCTTCCCCCTAGCCACCTCGTGCAGTTGAGAAATATCTTTATTCGCCCGGAAAGTGAAATAAGTGCGTAATAAAACGGTGATATATTAAATTCGTTTTTCCCCGTGTCGCGCTTTTATTAGGAGCCATTTTTCATCTTTATTGAATTGAGACCCCGGCGATCCACGTCGTCGCTTCGGGCGGAGAAAGGTTAAATAATTTGTGCAAATCAGCTGCACATCTGGAGCCACTTTAATTATCTATCTATCTATCTATCTATCTATCTATCTATCTATCTATCTATCTATCTATCTATCTATCTATCTATCTATCTATCTATCTATCTATCTATCTATCTATCTATCTATCTATCTATCTATCTATCTATCTATCTATCTATCTATCTATCTATCTATCTATCCTTGGTCGATATACTGTTTTCCACTCACAGACTAATTCTGGCTCACCGCTGGATTCACATTTCGGTAAAATGGCTCCATCAGTGCCTTTTTAACCAGGCTTTTACTCCGCCTTTCCATTTCTGCCGTTTCCCGACAGTGTTGTTGGATTTATGGCCTCATTGTCCGTCAAAGTACAACAGATTATTTCTTCCCTCCGCCCCACAGACACAGAAACGCGCTCCCTGTTTGTTGTATTTGCTGCACAAACTGAGGCAAGCCGCCTTTAAACATCTCATTCATGGGCTCCCTTTTTTTCCTCAATGAAAATTCAGAGATCCTGGGGTTAAAAAAAGAGGGATATTGGTTCAACAGTCGTCCTTTTAAGGAGAGCTGTGGATGCATGTGTGCACGGTCTGTGGGTTGTTTAGTGAACACAAGCAACGAAGCACAATGTTGTTTTCCTGAAAGTTCCCATAAACAAATCCTGTCCAACAGATGCCCTCTCAGGTGTACAAATCTCTTAAACCTTTTGTGTTTGTTTAATGCGAGATGAGAGAAATGTTCCTTTAAACAACTAAGCCATCATACAAATAAAACAAACATTAAGGTAAATCTAACTAGGAACTCAGATTTGGAGGAATCTGCAAGACAACTCGAACAAAAAAATATATATATATAAAATATGGACAAAACAAACCAGAGCAACAGGCTTCATGTTTGCAAAGTTATGAGAAAAATCATAATCATATCATAGTTTTTGGTTTTTGGCCTTGACTCTTTGACCCACAAAAACAAATCCATAAAATTTTAATTAGACAAGCCAATAAAAAAACTTGCATTTTTATCAAAGGTGTTTGTTTCATGCAAAAAAAAACCCTTTAAATAATTAAATCATCGTGCAACTCAAACTATATAACATCTATGTAAATCTGACACTTAAAACAGACATCATGTGTCTTTTGGACACTTTTTTAATATGTTAAGGAGTTTGAACTTTAAAGCTGCGCCTCGGCGCCGGTAAAATGAACAAAATCTCGGTTAAAAGCCAGAAAAACTGTGGAAAACACAAAACGCTGCGGCCTCTTTAAGACACCCGAGCAAAACAACTGTCTTATCGCGGAGGAGGGAGGAAGAGAGTGAGGGATGGGAGGGAGGGAGGGCTGGCTGGAGGACCGAATGGCAGCTTTTACGCAGAGGGCAGTCTCACCTGCTGAAACGCGCTTCAGCATTCAGCACAACAGAGCCCTCTTTCGCGCTCACCTCCAATTAATATCCGAGCCGACGAGGTCAGCGAATCGGTTTTTTCCCTCATGTCTTCGGGTTTGCCTCGTTTCCTTTTGTTTTGATACAAAGAGCTTTTTGCCATCATGTCCCCTGCGTATGGATTGCCTCCGCCAGAGTAGGCGAACAAAGCGCATCAAGTCTCTCCAGAGAGCTGCTTCTTCTCAGAATCCCGGATTTGTGTCTGTAAGTAAACTTCTCAGGATAATCGTTTGGCATCGTCTGCGCTTTTTTCTTGTCGATAGGCTGATTTTACTTGGATAGAACGCCGTGTTAAACATGGATAGGCTAAGATTTTTCTTAGCCAGACGGATGGGCATTTAATTTAGGAAACATCCGATCTCGCTCCTGGAGAAAACACAATGGCATGATTTGGATAGCACCAGTAATTGGTTACCTCTGGGAGTTGACTGATTCCAACAAAATAGCCCAGTACTGCAGCGTACAAACAAATATTTCATCTTCCTAGACGTGAAAAAAAACACACTCTGATAAAATCCAGCGACAAACGCTTCTTCCAAAATCAGCCATGGAACACACTGGGATCGAGGAGGTGAGCCAGACGCACCAGCAGCAGCACGAGCCCATCAGCTTCGGGATCGACCAGATCCTCAACAGCTCGGACCAGTCCAGCGGCTGCATGCTGCCCAACCGGACCAGCGCGGACCCGGATTACGCGCTGGCCTCCAACGTCTACAGCAACGGCTACAACAGCGTCTACAACCCGGCCTGCTCCATGGCGGCGGCCGCGGCGGGCTTGGCGGGCTCCTACAACGTCAACATGAACATGAACGTCAGCATGAACATGAACATGAACGTTAACGTGAACTCTGGCAACTCGAGCGGCGTGATCCGGGTGCCGGCACACAGACCCATGCCGCCTCCGCCGCCGCCGCCTCCCGCCGCCGCCGCGCCTCACCCGCCCCCTCCGACGCATCCTCCGGGTATCGGACCGGGGATCCCCTCGGTGGCCGGCATGGGGATGGGGAATCCGGCTAACTTCACCTTTCCGTGGATGGAGAGCAGTAGGAGGTTTGCAAAGGACAGACTAACAGGTAAGAGACGCTCGCGGTGTTATTATTGTCCCCATCACAGCAAACAAGCGAGGAAAGAAAAGCTCTGTGTGTATTTATTAAAAACCCGTGTGTAGCTAATTTTCTATAAATCAGACGGAGTCCAGCAGATCATCAAAGTGCTGCGGATGTTTGGTTGTAGGTTGTAATCTATAACGAATCATATATATATATATATATATATATATATATATATATATATATATATATATATATATATATATATATATATATATATATATATGCATGCGCATAGAGTCGCCTTTATTACGCTGGAGGGGCCAGCCTGATGAACGAGAGCAGGAATTGACACGGACATGCTGATGAATCAGTATTGGACAATCACTCTCCATTTACAGCGGATGACGGATAACGACGGGCCCGGTTTCTGCACGAGGATGAATGATTTTTATTTTTTTTTCTGTCCACGAGCCAATTGAGGATGATGAGTCAGAGACGAAATAAGACGAGACAAATATGACAAAGAGAATTTCAAATGGCTCATCATTATTATTATTATTATTATTATTATTATTATTATTATTATTATTATTATTATTATTATTATTATTATTACGTCCCTAAACAAGCCAGGATATATTTATTTTTATTCGCGTTAAGATTCAGTTTTAAGCTTTAATTAGTTTTCCCATATTTCTGTTTATTTTCTGCAATAAAACATTTTGAACCAAAAACATTTTTTTCTGTTTTGCTATATTTGCAGTAAAAATATGTCATGATACTAATATAAGAAAAAAAACAAAAACACCAGGAGCCTGTATGGGTCTCGTTTTTCACTCTCGATATTTGCTCCATTACAAGTAAAGAAAATAAATATATTTTTTATTTAAACAGTTGAACTTTAGCTCTAATCTTTCTCTAACAATTCTGTGATTTGAAATATATAATTTACGTATTATTTTATGTAATTACAGAAATAAAAACTTTATTAGGAAATTGGCACACTCTCCCTCCTCACTCGATTATTTGCATCTGGAGCTGAGCTACTCGCCTCCACCTGGTGTGGGTTTGGTTTTATTTCGTAAATATAAACATTAATTCATTAAAATCAAAACAACAACAACACAACATCAAGTTGTATAGTTTAAAATACAGATGTAAGCCCCCTGTTCATGTTGTCTGTTTGTTAAACACTTTTGGAGACGTGATGATTTGAACTTTTTTTTTATATATAAAGACAAAAAGAGATTTTTTTTTCTGAAACCGTGCAGCCGTCCACTCTACACATTAAATATTCATAATTCAGTTCTTTCAGCCTGATTAATTATTAAATACTGGGGGACGATATGTCATCTGCAAAAAGATACAGTGTAAATAGACTTATCAATTTTACTCATAGTCACCGAGGGCCTCTCGTTTAATTTCTTCTCTCAGCTTTGTGTAATTATTTCGCAGCTTATATATTTCGTCTGTATTGATCAGCCAAAGATCCGCAGCGGCTGCACACACACACACACACACACACACACACACACACACACACACACACACACACACACACACACACACACACACACCACAGATTCTGCCTTCCTATAAAAAGCTCTAAATCAACCCGACTCTCGCCTCTCCTCCTGGCAGAGCCCCAGTTTGAATGTTTTTCCTGCTTTCTTGTTTTTCTCTCCTCGCCTTCCAAGATGAAACCGGAGGAGGAGAAACGCTCCTCTGCAGCTCAAATCAGCCAAATGCTGCCAAAAGGCTTCCAGCTTCGCCATTCATTGGAGCTTGTTTAACAGCCTTGTAAAGGAAAACCTGCTAAACTGCTCTGCAGATTCTCGTTTTTCACCCTATAGAGCGAAGAAGCTCCGGACCATACATCAGAGCAGCCAACGCAGAATCAGACAGGCGCAAAAAAATTAGGACTGGGGATGCTGTGGCGCCCAATAATCCACCTGGAAAACTCATTTATCACTTCCTGTGTGCTGTTTAAACACAACTACAGGGAACAAAAAGAATACTTAAGATATATGGCGCGGATTTTATCCGAAATTAAACCAGCGAGCACATAATTTATAACTGACTGTCAGAAATGTAGCTGTTGTTTTGGTTAAAATTTAAAGCTTAAAATCAAAGATGAACCAAATTCAAATAAATCAGTGGGCCAAAGCCAAACTAATACAGCCATAATAATAATAATAATAATAATAATAATAATAATAATAATAATAATAATAATAATAATAATAATAATAATAATAATAGAGGTAATGTTTTTGATTTGTATGCAGTAATAATGATGACATAATGAGCATCATTGACAGTAAACCGCAGCTGTGTGATCCACTCAGCACCAATAAAAAATATAATTACACTCTGTCTCTCAGCTGTAAATTTCATTCTCGTGCTGACTCCTTCCTGCGCGCGCGCATTTTTTTTTTTTTTTTTTTAAAATTAACA
>NC_051438.1:27225070-27249940 GCF_001649575.2 Kryptolebias marmoratus | reverse complement strand
TTTTTTTTTTTTTTTTTTTTTTTTTTTTTTTTTATTGGGAAGCTTCGATTTATCCTGATTAATAATCAAGGTTAGAAAGGATAAACTGTACCTGCCAGACCAAATATTGCTGAAAACCTTTACTTAGGTTTTAATTCACCTGATTAACTGATATTTTGATATTTAGAGCAACAGTAAATTATTAGGGCATATAATTATGTAAAATGTTGTCTTATAATAAAGTGTGAAGGTGTAGAAAATAACTTGGAATAATGACATACAGCTGTGTATGAAATCTTAACAAATATTGAACATTTTCTGTATTATTATTATTATTATTATTATTATTATTATTATTATTATTATTATTATTATTATTATTATTATTATTAAGTGATATTATCTCCTCCTTTTCAAACCAAAAGAAAATTTATTTATTTTGGATTAAAATAATTTTAGTTATTTAGTCAAAAGGAAACTAAACCTGTAAATAAATAATAGAAGGACATGTGTTACAACAAATAATAGGAAAAAATAAAATATTATTTCTTGTTATAGAAGATGGAGTTGAGGAGGGATCAGTAAAGTGGCTAAAAGTTATTATTATTTTTTGTTTTTAGTTTCCTCACAAGCGTCAGTGTCCTTTCTCTTTTTCATTCGTCTTAAAATAACACAAGAAGGTGTCTATAAGTGTTAAATGAGCACAAAGCGTTAATTTTCTAACACTTTACGCTCGCCGTGTTTGTTTTGATTGAATAATTGTTGCCGTAACTCCAGCTGTTGTTGATTTGGTCACACTGCCACATTAATTCCTGCAGATTTACGGTGCAAATTTGTAAGCCTTTTAGTCTTCGAAGCCTCTGAAAGTCCTTTTTTTGAACACTCGTAAAGAGTGGGCACATACAGGCCCTCTCTAATTTAACCCTGGCAATCTTTCGGTGAATTTCCAGTCGCGCAGCAGCGGAAGCGCAGATGAATGATGCATAAATCTGCGTTTTGCACTTCGTTAGTCAATGCCTCGCTGCAGTTGGCATCTCCAAAAGCTCCGGTGCTTGTTTGGTTGCCTCTGAACATGCTTGCATGTGCCTGGCCCATTAGTTAGGTTGCAGATGGCCTGAAATAGTCTTCTAATGCAGTATTATTCAGCCAGGCCTGCTGCTGGAGGTAAAAGCAGGCCTGCCTGCTCCCCCCCCCATCTGTGAACTGTAAGGCTTCAAGCTGATTTGAGCCAAAAATGACCACAGCTGTGGCGACACAACGGAAAAAATCATTGCATTTTATTGTGTCTGTATTTATGAACGTCAGGAGATTCAAATCTGCAATAATTTCAGCGTGTCTTCAATAAGTAACACAAAAATGCTGCAATCCACTCAAAGCAAGATTGTGAAAAAGAGACGTTTTCTTAGTTTGAAGTCATGAGCTACAATCAGAGATGGCAGCTGATGTCCCAGAAGGAATATTTGTAGCATAATTACCATTTTATTATCACTGAGCATCAAAGCAAACACATAACATAAAGTTTTATTAAGACGCTGTAGAAATATTATCACGGAAAATTAAAAATAACAATAAGAAGAGAAAACACAGAGGTCACGGGTAAAAGCAGAGCCGTATCCGTTTCAATGAGCAGCTTCTCGTGGTAGACACTAAATCTGTGCTGCTAATTTACTCAGAGGTGATGTAAACTTTATGTGACCCGCTGTAATAGCAAAATCTAGCTACTCATCTTTTCTTTACAAGTCATTTGCTCTCGTGTGCCTCAATTTGCCAATCGTGTTCAGCGCTATCAGGGGACGCAGGCGGCTCCTTGGAAACGACTTGCCGAGCGCGTAATAGCTTCATGTTCCATTTTCCATCCAAATTGTCATCGCGTGTGCAGCAAATGAATTTTTCAGGTCGCTGAAACTCTGATCGCAGCAGCGGCAGCACGCACGGAGCCCCCGAGGGGACACCTATGCAGATGTTTTCATATTCATTTTGGCTCCTGGTGAGCTTTTCTGACAAAACAAAAACAAATAAACACCCTGTAAGACAGCAGGCGAAACAGCTTGCTGGGGAGAAACGACACAAACAGAGAGAGAGGGAGACGGAGTTTTATTTTTTATTTATTTGTCTTTTAAACTGTTGATTTCATTTAGGATCAAAACGAGAATGTGGCTGCGGAGTGGATCTATGGCCAACGATCTCATTACATTTATTGATCTGCTGTTTACCCATGGCTGACAAAATAGACAGGATTCATAGATATTTTATGATGCAGAGGATAAGTTGTTATTAATACGCAGCATGTGAAAGGGAACCAGGCACAATGAACAATTTATACTTTGACACAAAAATAAACCAAATGAGCAAATCAGGGATGTGTTTATTATTAAGATTTAAAGTGTAAAATGTGTGAAATATTGTGTTTATATGTGATTATTCCAAAAGAATCACTGCCAGAGCTTTAATCAAAAATGTGTTTGGAGAAAATCTTCAATTTCCTGATTTGTTTCTGAATAAGAACTGTGTAAAAAGCATATTTTTTGTGGCCAGTTTGTGCTTGATTTATCGACGTATTCCTGCAAATCGTGACTTATTTTCTCTGAATGACAAATATGCCATTTTGTGATAAAATATTGCCAAAGACAGAGTTAAGAGTCTGGCAGTAAATGATGTTAAAGTAGACTCTGTTCATCATTCAGGCCGCCTTCATGTGATTATAGCTGCTCTCCGCCGGTGCCTGACTGGCTGCTGCTGTCCTCCAGATGTGGGACCTTACTGTGTCTCCCTTTCATTTAGGGGAGGAGGCAGAGGAGAGCCGGGCCGGGGAGGCCACAGGGGGGCCGGAGGCTGCCGGGTCCCTCTGTCCTCTCCCCAAGGGAGACATCGGCAGGGTCCCTGTCTGGAGCACGGTGGAGACATTAGCCAAATGCTATTACCCTGAGCTCGCTCACCTGCGAGACAGCGGTGGCCTCCTGGCAGATTATCCGTTTCCAAAGGGGGCTTGTCCAGGTGAGTCCAACCTCAACCCCCAAATAACCACATTTCCTCTTCATGTGTCACAGATTATTGCTGAAAGGATTGTTCATGTCTTTAATTTAAAATGCAAAAAACAGAAAAAATAGTTTCTTTATTATATGACTTTGACTAATTTTAGATGCATTTCTGGATATATGTTTCACCTCTTCCTACTGATAAAATCAATCTGCTGCTTATTTGTTTGGCTTTGATTTGTTTCGACAAATCACACAACAAATGTTTCCATACTTACTCGTTTAAATTAAATGTAGATCAAACTGAAATGATTCCATGTTTCCTCCCTCTTCAGCTGCCCTCTCACCCTTCTCTGTGACCCGTCGAATCGGCCACCCGTACCAGAACCGGACGCCGCCCAAAAGAAAAAAGCCTCGCACCTCCTTCAGCCGAGTGCAGATCTGCGAGCTGGAGAAGCGTTTCCACCGGCAGAAGTACCTGGCGTCGGCTGAGCGTGCCACTTTGGCCAAGGCCCTAAAGATGACGGACGCACAAGTGAAGACCTGGTTTCAGAACAGGCGGACAAAATGGCGGTAAGACTGCAGCAGGGTGTGATTTGGTGCAGTAAAACATTATTTTTTCCCTATATATATATAAAATCCCTAAAGCAAACTAAACTAGCTTGCATTGATTTTTCTGAAGGCTTTAATTTCCTCAAGCAGGACTCTCCACATTGTGTCTTTGTTTTGCTCCTGGATCCAAAAGGCTCGCTGATACCTTTCTTTAAAGAGAAGTAAAAGTGCCCGCAGCCAAAGCGTTCCAGGAGTTGTAAAACACAACACCTATTTTGCTTAGCTTAGCTGCTGGTCGAGGCCAGTTCGCTTGACCAAGCACAATTACTCCTGAGCCCCCTGAAAGGCCTTTCAGAAAGCTGCTGTCCAAAGCAATCCTGAAACACTCACAGGAGGCACTGTCTGCCAAGTCCATATACAGACCCCCCCCTTACACACACACACACACACACACCTTCACTTCATTCTAACTGTTGTTTATAGCCATTTGGAAGTAAATGAGCAGGAAATCAAATTATGATGTCCTGCCTACTGTTAAAGGAGCAGGACACATATTTCAAAAGCATATTACAAACAGCTAAATTACCTTAAGTCATTACCTTAAGGGCTTAATGCTTTTAAAAATGATTTTTACATTTACTGCACATTGGAAACAGTTACAGTAAAGGCTTTGTTTTTGTTTGCATGGTCGACTAATTATGCTGCCATTCTTTAGCCAAAATATACATAAAACTGAATAATTTAGGTTATTGATCCAGTTAAAAAGTAAAAAAAAAAAAAGTGTTTTTGTTTAACAAAATCTCCAACACATCAGACACTTTGAGTCTCCGCCATAAGTTAGTAATAAAACAAATCTGCTCATGATAAAACGCCACCAAGCCGTATCCTGACTGATCGACATGTCACGGGCATCGGGGGAATTGGTTTAACTCGTTTTTCTGATTTCCTACTTTTCCTGAGATTTATGCCGTTTCCCTGTCGTGTGCATCTGATAGGATGAGGGTGAGGGATGTCTTTGCGTGACGACTACGCTAGTAACAAGAGGATGATCAAATCAACAGCCGGGGAATCAGATTATGATAATGCTGTTAACAATAATGTGTGGCTAATGGATGGAGGTTGGTGTGCAGGAGAGAGGGGGTTTTAGAGGTGTGTTCCTGCCTGTGAGTCCTACCTGCTGTTAGGATTATGCTGTTGACTTTAAGGACATTTGAGTGTTTGTAGCAGGTTGATTTGTTTTTAGCACCAATATAACGCTAAAGAGAAAATCTGAATAACTTACTGTGTGTCTGTAACGTGATCCGGATCTTTCAGAGCGTTTCCTGGTAAAATTTGTACACACATAAAGAACAGAGTACATATTTACTCATTACAGAAACATATCTCACTGTAATTGACCAGTTCATCTCTTTAGAAATGTATGTATTAAATAAAATCAGCATTTTATCTCAGTTTAGGTACAAAGTGAGGCAAATTTTACGATTTTACCAGAGACTCAAATATCTGCATCCAGGGTATGCAGGATGTTGTTTCTGTTTTTGCCCTGAGTGGAAAAGGAAAACAGATGTAATGTTTCACCTTGAGGTAGAAGATACTTTGCACCCCCACCAACACCTGCCACTCATCTCTATCAGCTGCCTTCTGGCCTGAAGCAAAATCCAACGACACTTCTGTCAGATAAAGAGTCAGGCAGTTTTTATTTCGCAAGCTCGTCCTTTTTGTTGCACATTTGAATACTTTTTTGTTGTTTTTGCTGGTTTGTAACTGCTTAAAGTGAATTTTGCATTTGCATCTTTACTTTTTTTTTAACCAGTTTTAGTCTGCATTTGTGAAAACACCTTGACTCTTTTAAAAAAAGGAATTTACAAAACTATATGTTTATTCAGCAGACCTATTTTTACTTAATTTTATTTATTTATTTTCTCATAAGTTCGTTCAAATTGTATTTTGCTTTTCTTTAAACATAAGACATTCTTCTCTGTGATGCAGTGAAATTATACATTCAGTAAAAATTCAGGTTATAATTAATCTACTTGAATTTTATTGTGCATGTTTGGAAACTGCTTTGATTTTAGATAAAGCACCTAAAACTGCTTGAATTTGTAATTGCATTGCTTTTATTGGAAATTTCTATCCGGTTTAATGAGCTGCCTTTTAAAATTTAAAAGAAAGAAAATGTTGTTTTGTCTTTATTTACTCTAAGAAATGAAATGTTAGATTTACTTAACCTTTTCATGTCAATTAGTTCCACTAAACATTGTTGATTAAATGTTGTAAAATGCTAAAATAGTCTGTAGATCACAATAGATTTAAAACATTTGTAAGTCTCTAAAAAGCACATGGAGCATGGAGTCTGTTAAAAGTAGCGCCTCCTCACCTTGTGAAGTACAGCAAGCACATTGAGACAATCCTTATCAGTCAAAAGAGATCTAAGAGATTTAACTTACAGTATTTAGTTGCTTAAATATCTCATATTATTGGCTTAATAGAACAAAACTTGCTTATTTTGACTGTCAAAAAGTCACTAAAAACATTAAATTCAACACAAGACAGAAGAGTAATTCACACAACACCCAAATTTAATTTCTTATAGCGTAGAAGATATTTTAACAAGCTTCACGGCTCTGAATTTTCACATGCAGTTCTTCAGTTTATTGTGGATTTGAGGATGTTTTATTACAAAGATTAATAGATTATCTTTTTCAAAGGCTAATGAACGTCTATGACCCACATTTTAAATTATTTATTAAAAGGCTGTTTCATATCAGCACAGATGTAAAAGGGGTAAAAAGTAACTCTAGGTTGTTATTCTTTTTAGATAATAACATAATAACATTATTTTTTGTGCAAACATCATATCAGGCTTTAACAATGTCCTCCTTTTGTCTCCTTCGTCCTGCAGGAGACAGACTGCGGAGGAAAGAGAGGCTGAGAGGCAGCAGGCCAACCGGCTGATGTTGCAGCTTCAGCAGGAAGCTTTCCAGAAGACGTTGAGCCAGCCGCTGCAGCCAGACCCCCTCTGCCTGCATAACTCCTCCCTCTACGCCCTGCAGAACTTGCAGCCATGGGCAGAAGACAATAAGGTGACCTCCGTCACCTCCGTGGCATCTGTAGTGTGACCGTATATGTGTGTGTGTGTGTGTGTGTGTGTGTGGAAGCGACAGGGAGGGAAGGTGACAAAATTGGGAATGAATTGCTTTTATCCAAAAAAAGAGGAATTTCCTCATTTTCTTTTAAAGTCTTCTCATGTATCTGATGTTTAAAAACTAGGCTAGACACAGGAGAATGGTGCTTGCTTTGGAGAAAAAAAAAAAAAAGAATTGAATGGACATTATGTTTCCTCAGTCATTGATTGTTACCAGCAACAGAGACAGAGACAGCTATCTGTTACTGCCAAGATCTCCAAATCACAGGAGCTGCATTGACATTGTTGTTTGTCAAAATTAAGCACGTCTACAACTGTTATCTTAGAAATCCAAAGTCTGTTGAGTCATATCCTGCCTTACACCAAGTTTTCGCTTTCCCTTCAGCTGTCGGTCTAAAAGAGAAGAGGGCACTTACCCCTAAGTGGAAACAAATGGACACCTCTGTACATGCCCAACTACCAAGACTGTCCCCCCATTTGCCTCTGGATTCCCCGCAAGCTGGCAGAGACTCTCTGCCAATAACGGAAAAATAAAAGACCTCCTGTTTTTCGCTTTCGACTTTGTACAATGTAGTAAATGCATGTTTCAATCCTTTTCTGTGTGCACTTGGAGGTACCGCTGATGTCAGCTGCTGTCGAGGCGGATCTCCTCCCCAGCCGCAGAGCTCAAGTGGTGTTGGATTAGTCCTGGTCATGGATGCCTCATTATGTTAAAATCAAAAGTGTTTTATATTAAAAGATATTGTGACTTTTTGAAAAGATGACAGACTTCTCTCTTCTTCTTGCCTCTTTCACTGACTGTTCTTTGTCATAGTTATGATAACAATGCAAAGATGGGTTCTGATTTTACTCACGTTCATGACCTTTAGCTATGATATGATGGTGAAGATTTAAAAATGACTCAAAAGTTTGACACCGGAACTGCATCAGATCAAATCAGCCAATAGCACAGCTCTCATACTATAGCATTCAGAGGTTTTCACACACTCACCCTGGACATGAATGTCAGATTCATTCAGGGCTTTTAGTGATTTATTTGAATCATTCTTTTTCCTGCTTGAAATGATAACACAACATGCAACTTCTTTGGATTTTAAAACCAAGACTTGGGTGCACAACAGTTTTCCTAATAAGCTCAAATATATCCATACATCCCCAATGTTTAGTTAAATATCCTTTAGCAACTTGTACCTCGACCACACGCTTTTTGTAACTATAATATCTTAACTCTGGCAATCTCTTCTTGGTAAAATAATAGAGTTCATTTAAACTGGTTGGTTTGCTTTTAAGCGGAGTCAACACATTTTTAATAAGGCTGACTTTGACGCTTTGAGATCCAGAAGTTTATGGTTTGCCTGATTTATCCATTTCTGATGTGTGTTTGGGATCATTGTCCTGCTGAAACACCCAGTTATGTTAGGATTTCAATCATCTGAACCAGAAGCATTTGGCTTCAGTAACATGGGCAGTGAAACTGCTCCAAAGCATGACGCTACCACCACCATGCTTGACTGTTGGTACAATGTTTTTAGGTTTAAAACATTCCCATTGACTCATCCAAACATACCCTACAGATACAGATAAATGTCTTGGTACCCTTCCACAACAAAACAGAAAAAAAGTGATGTGACTGGAGCCAAAAAGCTTCATTTTTGTCCCATCTGGGGCTTCTCAACAAGCATTTTGGTGAATTCCTGTTTGTATTTTGTGTTTTTCTGTCACTAAGTGAAGCCTATTCCATTCTAAGTCTTATTTCATGGAGCCTATTTTGTTTCAAAATAAGATGGATGGTGAGATTAAGGAAATGATTCACGTTGGAGTGCTTCTTGAATAGTTTTTGAAGGGTTTCCTCGGCTCTTTTTCTACCATCTGTGTAATCTATCTGATCAACCTGGGGTTGCATTTCCTTCTTGCGTCCACGTCTTGGGAGGTTGGCCACACTTTCATGAACCTTATATTTTTGATGCTGTGATCAGAGGAACATGAAGCTGCTTGGAGATGGTCTGGTAGCCTCCATGTTTGTTCACTTTACCAGAAAGATTTGTTAATTGACTAAAACCTTTGTTTTTAAGATAACCTCTTGGTTTTGGGGTTTTGTGCATGTGACCGGTGGATACTTAGACACCAGACAGTCGTAAACAGCCAGGCTATCATGGAAGTGTTTATCATCTAAGACATAACAAAAACAGCCCATCTAGAAGCACAGTGAACACATCCTTCAGGTTCCCTGCTTGTAAATGAGCCGTCAGCACCACAAACATCACAGGAACCATACCATTCTACGCTTCGCTTCTTGAGAAAATCACTCAATTTCATTGGCCTGTAAACATACCGCTGGTCTCGTATTAATCTTGGCTGTACACACTGATAAAAAACAGGATATGTGTTTCACAAACGTCAGGGTAAACAGAAGCTTTTTGTTTGGAGATCTGCATACTTAAGCCTTCTTATCTGTGCTCCGAGCAGTTTGATGATCCGGTTGGAAACAGCTGTCTGCAAGCGCAGCCACCCCCAACAACCCCTCTGCCTTCTGTAGTGCCAACGTTAGTCAGTTTTTAAGGGCGTCTCGCCTGGTTGGGATCCTGTCAGTAACAGGCAGATCTTCAGGTGACGCCTCCTCAACCCTCATTTCCTCTGCTCTGTCCTGCTTTCATCTCTCTGTCTCAGAGGCCTTGAAGACGTGACTTGGCCCATTTTAGAAAAATTCCTTCGCTGTTTTCAAAACCGTGCATTGTGTTTTACTACAGGTGCTTAAAGATTTCTTCTCCTTCTGTTGTCTTGTTTTTTTTCTCCTTTCGCCGTCTCTCGGCTGCCACCAAAGAGCTGCGTCTTTATCCAATAAAATGTCACCACACAAGATGAACAAGCACACAAGGCTCAGGGCAAATCAGGCTTCCTATCAAAGCACATTGTTTTGAACACAGTCACCAAAAACAAAACAAAAAAAACAATATTCACTTCATGCGATGTGTCGTGTAGCTTTGTGTCTGTTCTCATCAGTTATTTCTATTTTTATAAATATGTGCAAACATTTAAGTCATCATAAGTCAGCTGTTGTTCCAGGGTTAGTGCTGAAACTAGCCTCAACCTCCTTCTCTTCCAGCTTTCCATGTTTCCACACGCTATAAATAAAACTCAGTCCTGTAATAACTGAATTACGCTTCCACATAAATAGAACCATTTTCAGACCCGAACCTTGAATTTTTTTTTTTTTTTTTATATCTCAGATCTAATAATATCCCTCTGCAGTTCTAATAACCAACTCTAAGCTTTGGCAGCTGTTTGGTTTTGGGGGAAAAGCAAACACGATGTGAAAGTGCCCAACTGTATTAGCTCACTGTTAATGTGTTGACATGCGAGGCTTTGTTGACAAAGGGCTCCACGGTCCTTAACAATGAAATCCTGCCACGCTCCATTAGCCCGAGCTACTTGTAAAGTTTAAAAAAAATGCACACGGTAGAGGAATTATACCGAAGTCAAGCAATACGAAACAGGTTTGTATTCACATGGTTTTCGTTGATATTTAGCTGGGTGTGAGAGATTCTTGGATAACGCCACCAGCAGGTGAAGGGAGACGACAATGTTTTTGCCTTAAAATATCTCATGGCATGGATTTTAATGAAATCTTTCAGGAAGTATCCGTCAGACGTACTTTAGTACTAATCCACTTAAAGATGGCAGCCACAGCCAACTAAACTTAAAACCCCAAAGTGGCTATAATTCTATCAACATTACAAATATTATGCTAGTTGTTGCGTTCACAACATATACCACATTTGCTACTCATTGTGCAAGTTTTCTTATTAAAACTTTAGCATTAACTGTTAAAATCAACACTGTTTGTCTGTTAGCAAAATATCTCACAGACTATTGGATGGGTTTTAATGAAACTCATCTCCAACTGATTAAATCAGGGGCGTCCTGCATGTTTTAGATGTGTTCTTGCTTTAAAACACCTGCTTTAAATGGATGACTTGGAGAACCTGATGATTTGGTGAGGAGGTGATTAAACTGTTTGAATCAGGTGTGTTGGAGCAGAAAAACCTAAAACCTCCAGTTTAACACCCCTGGATTAAATGTTAACCCAGTTCAAGATGACCGCTGCATCTAATCAGACTTCGCCAACACAAAAACTGCTACAACTGAGTGAAATTTACAGATATTGAGCTAAAGTTTGTTCTGGTAGCAGCTGGGAGTCATTTTCAACACCTACTCTGAGCATGAACATATCTCACAAAATCTTGCAATATTGCATGAAATCAATTATTTTTATTACTGATTATTGCTGATTATAATCAATTATTTATTAATATTATGGCTACAACTCTATCAAATCCATTCATAAGAGAATTTTAGTGCTTTGGCATGAAAAGTGACAGGTGATAAGAAATGTTTGGCTTTTAGTTCAAATTTATTTTCACTTTTGTTATTCCTCTGATGCCTCTTTATGATGTTCATAGTTTCATTTTGGAAGTGTTGTTTACTCTGAAAGAAATAACTCTTTAAAACAATACAGAACAAGGCTGAGCTGCCATGCAGAGGCTCTTATTTATAGTACAGTTTGAACATGTCAGTGCAGTCAGGTCATGCTAGGAGTGGCTTGCTTTGGATATTGTATTGTCTCAGTTTATTCCATGGAATTTTCCCTCCTGATACCAGAGAAGACACAGCTCAAACAATATTTAAAAATAATTATTTGCTCAGAATAGATCATGCATGAAACCAGCCTTTATTTGCCAAAGAGCAAAAAAAAAGACTCACCTATTTTGAGTGTGGTTAGCATGAAACATCCCGGAATTTCAATGTATTTTTATGTGAATTAAAGAACAAACAAAAAAGAAATTGATGTATATAAACTCAGACAGTTAGGTTCATAGAGGATGTCTGACAAAACATGTCTGACTCAGTCTCTGCAACAAAAAAAAACTACCAGCTTGAAATAATTTTGAGTAAAGAATAAAGAAGTTTTTTTTGTGTGCACACAGCTTTACACAGATTTCACAATTAACACAGCCTGCTGACAGCAGACACACACTTGTTGTGTACTTTTTTTACGTTAAATTGTGCAGTTATTGTGTACAAATAAAGGCTTAAATACAGAGCAAACAAAAACTTCCATATATTGACACTATCAAGAGGATAATCCTAAAAGAATGAAATGTATATATTTGATTAAGTTACTACTAAGTTAACCCAAATCTAGACAGAAAAGAGACAAAAATCCATCAGTAATATCTAAAACATATCTCTTTATTAGACTCTGTGAGCATAATGTATTAGTTTAGTAAAGAACAATTTCTTTTCCCCCCATCTATTGAGTAATTTGAGTGAAATTCCAAAGCAGATGTGATCATTAAGTTTGTGGGTGTGTAGTTGTTTTAACAGATCCTGGAAGTCTTTGACACACTGAAGCTTCCAGGCATGCATGATGTTTACTCCTTCCTATTATCAGCAACAGCTACCGTGGAATAGTTTCCTAATCCAGGTCCCTCTGCCATTGTATTACTCACTTGTTTACGTTAGAAAGATAAGAAACTATAATTTCATTTGTACATGTCAGAGATTTGAATTTAGTTCTTGACGACTCAAGGAATCATAAGCATCTAAGGTGCCAAAAAGGACAAACCTCTTCCTGGACTTCATGGAGATTTGGAGTTTTTAGGCTACAGCTGTTGTAGAATCACCACATCAGTGAAAAACAAACAAGACTTTTTTGTTCACTAGACATAATCAAAAACATAGGAGCGTATCTATCTATCTATCTATCTATCTATCTATCTATCTATCTATCTATCTATCTATCTATCTATCTATCTATCTATCTATCTATCTATCTATCTATCTATCTATCTATCTATCTATCTATCTATCTATCTATCTATCTATCTATCTATCTATCTATCTATCTATCTGTCTATCTGTCTGTCTGTCTGTCTATCTATCTATCTATCTATCTATCTATCTATCTATCTATCTGTCTATCATTTAGTTTTTAGAAAACTATCCACAATCTTCTTTACGACAGCGCCATCTAGTGTTCACCTATTGGAAAACACACTCTCTTGGCTCCGCCTTATCTTCAAACTGATTGGCCCAAGTTTTCTGTCACGTGCTTGGATATTCTTCCTTTCCATTGGTTGGTCGAGCTGTCCGTCACGCTGGCTTCCGGAAGTGTCGCCGCCCACAACGAAGATGGAGGACGATATTTCGGATTTGAGCAGACCCCAGATGTACTTGTTCGGTGAGCTCGCCCGTTCCGGCAGGACGTTAAACGAACGAGTCGCACAGCCAGCTTTAATGCAACGTTAAATATGCAGTTATTAAACATTATGGGATGGAGAAAGTTAACGGAAATAAAAACAGCGCTCCAGTTCGCTCCCACTCAGCTCTATTGTTGTTAGCTGGCCTTGCAAAGCGTGTCTCTGAAACAGTTGTGTGTCTGTTTTATCAGCGTCTGTGTGTAAGCATGAGTCGTGTCGTCCTCAGGTTGCACCTTGAAATCGGATAAACGGGAGTTTAAAGTTGACATAGACGACGACGATGCAGAACAACAGCTGTCCCTCAAAGCAGTAAGAAACTCATTTTAATTAATAATCATAACAATCACCGGTCTGCACAGAAAGCGTTGGATCTACGGATTTTCATATAAGATTATCTATGTTTACGTTTTCTGTTTAAATGCAAGTTTGCATTATTGTTTCTGGGACAGACTTTATAAATACAGAACAGGAGGAGGGGATTGATCACATTTAAATCCAGATGAGTTGTTTAATTGATGTGTAATTCTTAATATCCAAGTTTGTCCATTTTTTAAAAATTGGTCAGATTCTGTAGTTTTGAGATTGCAGCTGCTTTAAACTTTAAAAACTGACATTGTGACACATACCTTCAGAGCAAGCTGGCGTCCATCGACACGAACAGCCTGCATGCTTTTTCCATTATTCCCTTCTGCAAAGGATTTCTGGCTTACTGAAAGCTGTGGTGCTGTTCCAGGTGTGTCTGGGAGCCGAGGCGGAGGACAGGTTCCATATGGTGGAAGTCGAAGGGCTCACTTACGATGCAAAGACGACCAAAGTGCCGCTGGTTGTCCTGAAACCTTCTGTCCTGCCCTCTGTGAGTCAAAGAAAATAACCAAACTTTGAAGAAACTCTCATTAGATCAACACGACCGCCTGTTTGTAATTGTTGTTTTGGTTTTTTTTTGTAATCCAGATGAATTTAGGTGGGTTTGAGATCACTCCTCCTGTGACCTTTCGTCTCGTGTCCGGTTCCGGACCGGTCCACATCAGCGGGCAGCATTTTGTCAGTGAGTATTAATATTACGGCTCAAACTCAACGGTTTTCAAGAAGAAACTCAAAAATAACAAGTTTGTGCCACATTTCTGTTTACTTCCATTTTAAAATAATGATCATTTCAGGTCTTTTTTATGGAAGTTAGACAATGAAATTTTATTATATCAATAAAAATTTTACTTTCATGGGTAACGATGGAATAAACTTTTTACGTTTTCAGGATATTGTCATAACATCAAGTCTGATATGACGTTAGTTTTCAGATTTACTGTAAATTCTTTACCGTGGCTGTTTCAGTAAACGTGATCGACTTTTTATTTTTGTTTCAGGTGCGAAGGAGTCTGATGATGAAGAAGAGGAAAACAATACGTCACCAGTGAAGAGGCCTGCAAACCTGTCATTGAAGAAGCCTTCTTTGGTGATTATCTCTGCATGTTTTTGCTTCAGTATTTTCATCTGAAAACGTCACGTTAAAGTGTGCATAATTCTGTTATTAAAGATTTTGCAGATGACCCAGAAAACTAAAACTAATTAACTTCTGCATGTTGTCATATCATGAAATGAAACAGAGAAAACAGGTGTTTAATGTAAAGTGTTACATGAGGATTCTTGTTTCTTGCAGAAAAAACTAAAGATGGATTCGGATGATGATGACGATGATGATGAAGAAGACAGCGATGAGGATGATGATGAGTATGATTTAATTTACATTATTTTTTGTAAAAAATCAAAAGTAAACTGTTTAATATGTTTTAATTTGTGAGGATTTAGCAGAATACATATTCGGTTATTAAGTTCTTTTTGTTTTCTTTTTTGTAGCGATGATGAGAGTGATGAAGATGATGTGAAGCCTCAGAAGAATGTGGGAAAAGTACTCAAAAAAGTAAGTCTAGTTAGTTACTAAACACATTCATATAAGCTGTACGTTAAAAAAATCCTTGACAGTATCAGAACATGTAGGGTATAAAGAAACATAAAGAGCAGATTTATTTATCTGTGATAATTTAAATGATAAAAGATGTAATAATGAGGAGCTCACATGTGCATCATTACACCTTTATTTACGGACTCCTCGTGGAAAACTGAGCTTTCTGCAGTTTAAATCTTCAGGCTTGTTTATTCCAGTTTAGACCGTCGTGTTTCGTTTCACTCAGAAAGGCTCAGTCTGGCAGAAAAAAAGGGTTTTCAACGTTATTGTCCCTAAAATAGTTTTACAAATGACATTTCAGCTTTTGTCTTTGGTCAGTTAAATGTAAACAAGACAGTTCTGTATTAAATTGGGATGATTATACGATTGCCTGTTTGTGTTTGTTTGATTGTTAAAAACATCAGAACCAGTGGGTGGATTGTAATGTAATTCTCAGAAAGTAATCACTGGATGTGCTGATTAACTTAACTTTTGGAATCAACCTGATTCAAGATGGCTGCCGCAGCTAATCAACCTTGGCTATCAGAAAAATGGCTGTAGTTTTTTGTGTTAGTAGCTGAGATTCATAACCAACTCTAAGCCAGGCGTGGGCTAACTTGGTCCTCAGGGCCACCATCCTGCAGGTTTTACTTGTTCCTCTGCTCCAACACACCTGATCTGAATCAATGGGTGATTAACAGGCTTCTGCAGAACATGAAGAGGCGATTTAACCATGAATCAGGCACCTTGGAGCATGGAAACAAGGAAAACATGCAGGATGGTGGCCCTGAGGACCAGGATTGAACCCCCCTGCTCTAAGCACAGCTCACGGGAGATCTTAGTTTAAAACTTTGACATGCAAAGCGGCGGGAAACAAGCATTCCTTAACGAAATGCTACTTTCGTTGTTTCATGTTTGACAAGTATCTCACTTTTAAAAACGTTTTGCAGCCTAATGTGTTTGAGCTAATGGTTGGTTTACATGATTTCTTCCTGTGCTCCAAAAATGAGAAAAGAAGTGACCCTAACCCTTAATTAAAAGTAATTAAGGGACAGGACAATAAATATAAAACATTACACAGTTTATTGTTTAGCTGTTTTGTAAAACACCTGAATGAAGCATTTTCTTCCTCTTTTGTTGCTTTTGTCTCAGTCTGGTTCTGCAACCACGGCCCAAAGCTTTATAACCCTGACAAATAAAAGTTAAGATTTATTGTTGTCTTACAATGTTTAAGCATCTGAGGTGTTAAATTTGAACGTTTTGTTTTGTATTGATTCCTTTGAAAGTGTTGAGCTGGTTAAAATTGTCCAAGGAGCCGTTTCTCTCATGTTTTATCTTTTAAATAATGATTCAAATATTTACCTGAGTTTAGTTTTAGTAACAAGCTAAACAGAATTTCTCGTTTTTTTCTCAATCAGAGGTTTTTTGTATGTTTGAAGTCTTTTTTTAGCTTTATCTTGGACATCACAGCACATTTGTTTCGGGGTTTTTCCAGTCACAGGTTGTCCACTAGATGTCAGGGTAGCCAATCCCTTCCTCTGAGTTATTTTCTCGTAAAAGGAATTTCTCAGCTGCCGTTACTCGCCCTCTTGTTTCTTCCACCTCGTTTACAGACTATACGCAACAGCGTTTCATTTCGACAAGTCCTGCCCACTCCTGCACCCGCTGACCGTCCACCTCTTTGCACGAGACAAAACATGGAACTTTTTCATCCTGTTCGCTCACGCACCCACCTGTTTTCAGGGAGTAAAATACAGGCTTTGAGTGGTGTAATGATCGGATTTCTCCTCTGTAATCTGCTTGAATTCTCACCGTCTCACCAACAAGACCAGCACACACACGCAGACACACACACACACACACACACACATTAGGAAACAAACTGAAGACTTGTGCATTTAAGCTGTTAATGCACAGAGGCTGCAAACATCAATGCATATATGTTGTGCAGAAACAGAGACAGGCTAATGTTTTTTCAACGCTCTGGTTATGGGAAACATCTTCGACCATTTTTCTGAGGCACTGCTGCATATCTTTGTCCCTCTGTCATCCCTCTGTTAATATGATTGCTCCTTTTTATCGTTTCTCATGCCATTTCAGCTTTGCACCTGGCTTTTGCCTTTGAACACTTGTTTTGCGTGTTACCGCTTACAAGTAGTGTGTGGGTGCGTGTGTGTATCTGCCGCGTTTTTTTTTTTTACGCTGGTGTCTGTTTGTAATTTTTTATTTTTTCCCCAAAGCACGCTATTCAAATGCAACCTGGTGCCAAGCAAAAGATCAAAGCAGGGCAGATGTACATACCTGTGACGTGAGTGCCGATCCTTCCCTCAGGGTCAGATGACAGCTGAGCGTTTCTGTCACCTGTTGGTTTTTTTTTTTTTTCTGTTGTCCTGATGCACCCCACAGCCCCGCTCACAGCACGACCCTAATCTTTAGCTCCGTTCCTTCCCCGTCCCATTTTTAATGAGCACAAAGTAGAGAAATCTAGAAACTAGGGCTGGGAGCAATTATTCCTTGACTGGATATTCAGCTGTGTTTCAGGAATAATATTGTTTTTCTTTTGTTGTCAAACCTCAGGACTGTACGGAGTGTCAGAAATTAAGTATTAAAAATTGCATTTAGTAACCCTACATTGGATTTAAAAAAAACCCCATCTTGTTCAGATTAAACTAATTTGAATAACCTTTGATCAGATGGTTTTGTTGAACATGCACTCAGACTTTATTTATGGTCATTGTAAGCAAAAAAAAAAAATACACATCTGTGAATTAATGTTTGATCCTGCTCTACATTTGAGAAAAAAAATAGATTTGACAGTTTGACAGAATTGTTACGACAAGTAAATTTCAGGTTATTATTATTAAAAGTCATCATACATTTGGCCGCTGAGCAGCCCGGTTGTGTCGGTGCTCGCTGGGAATGAATCATAGTTTCAAAGGAAAGCGAACGGCTTGGTGAAATTATATTTAAGTTGAGATGTTTTGGAAGCGGTGAGACACGCTGAACACAACCTCAGATGTTTGGAAGCCAAACTCGGTGCTCTCAGAGACAATCCAAGATAAGTAGGGAATCTTTATTTATAAAGCAGATTTATTTACGTCAAATAAAATGCAATAAAAACCAAATAGAAGCAATCAGAGAAAGAGATTCAAAGCAACATATGAGAGAAAAACCAAAACATTACAACAGGTCATAAGCCTTATAACGATATAAAAACTGGACCTGAAACTGAATTGTTGAACACAAAAACACTACAGAGCTCACCATCCTGACTTTTAGAGGAAAACTGATCCTGAGTTTGGTACCCTGGACTAAAAATGTTCTTTATAAATTTTTATCCAGCTTAGAAGATTATTTTTTATGTTTGGTAAGTTAGATCAACATGGATATTAGATATAATCCATCAGAAAACATCAAACTAAACATTAGAATTGCTGTTGTGACTACAAAGAAAAGACTTACTTTGGGCAGGTTCTCCGATAGTTCAGCTTGTAATTCTTTGATTGAAGCGTGATTAAAAAAATCCAGACAGCTTCATCGCTGAAAGAACTGGGATGGCTTTAGCTCTTTGCATGAATTTGCAATACATAGGAGTAGGACGAAGTGGTAGGGATGAAAGGAAGAAATGGGATCCATTTAAACTTTTATATTGCTGCAATTAAAATTAAACAATCCATTTTTTTGTCTGCAACATCAAGGTTACATGCAGTCGTGCAGCAAACCTTTTATCAACTTTACAAAACAAGTTAAAACAACAAGAGAGATTTCCAATGATGCTTGCATAAATGTTTTAAAAGAGAGGCGTTTACCTTTGTTGCAGACTTTTCTGCTTTTTATGTAAACGTACAGCCGCACAATACTAAATGCTCATAAAGAAAGCACATGTAAGAAACAATAAAATCTAAATAATATTTTTGTACTTTTTAGGAGTTTTTTTGCCTTTCTATCAGAAGTTTTACAAAAGAAAAGACTAATACTAAGACTAATTTAGTTTATCTGAAGGTCTGAGTCATTTTGAAGTCAAAATACTGATCCTTTTCTGCAGTGTTGCAGTTTCTACAGAGCTTGTCTCTTGGTTGAGTTTTTCCCTCACAAATCAATGCCCTTTTCTATTAGAAACAACGAAAAAAATTATAAAATGACCCCAAACTTTCTGCATCTCAGTGAAGGAGACTGACTAGTTTCTGCAGATGTTTTGCAGCAGTTCTGTCAGTGCAGGCAGTTACACTCCTAACTTGTTCGGCCGTGAATTCCTGCGACTGCAGGAACATGGTTGGTGCTCAGGAAATGCAGGTACTTGCCTCGACTATTACAAGGTAATTACACAGCAGTGTAAACCTAGTGGTAAGGCCTTCACAGCGGAGAGCAATGACAGGTTATTGGGTTACTAAATAGCTGATTGCTGAGAAATTACCAAGATTTTCTAGTGTTTTCTGTGCATGACTGCTTGGGAAAATGTTTTTTTTTTGGTGATAACTACAAATGGCTGAACTTTGGTACAGAAATTCAAATAGTTTTGTTACAATGTTGTGTTTATTTACTTATCTTTTGGAAATAGTAGAAGACAATGCCGACAACAAACATGACTAAAATAAGAATCACCACCTTTCCAAACAGAAAATATGTGCGTTTTATTGTACTTGTACTAATTTTGGTAAACTGAGCTGGAATAAGTTCTTTTGCGTCTTTAAGATATCGTTCTTTTCTTTGTTTGTTTCCTCAGAGCCCAGAACTTTCAGCTAAAAAACCCAACAAGACTCCTGTGAAGCAAAATGGCCCTGCAGGAAAACCGTCAGGATCAGCAACCAAACCTCAGATTAAGGTACGGAAAGGCGGCATCGCTGCTTTTTATTAGCTGTGGTTAATAAAATAATTAACTGGCAGCCAACATAAGATAAGACAACAGGTTTTTTAAGGTGTAAAAAAAAAGAGTGGATTTAAGAGGACTCTTCTTGCAGTCTAGAGTTGCTTAAATTCAGTAGAATCTAGTTTTTAAATGTAACTGAGAACAAGGTTTTGTTGGCCAGAATAAGGAAATCTTAAGAATTATTGTGATTAAAGCCACCAACTGTTTTGATAAAGTCTATCATTCTGAAAGCTAAGCAAAAAGCACAGTTTGCAGAACAAAAAGGTGATTTAATAAGGATTTTGCAGCAAACGTGTGCAGAAAAGGCATGAACTCCCCTTGAATAAATCAGTTTCTTTCTCATTTGCAACTTCTCTCTGCATCCAGCAGGTTTGAAGATAAGCTTATCTGTCCTGCATGTTCTGCTCCTTTTATAATCAAACTGAAAATCCCTGTAAACAAATGTTTCCTATGAAATTATTCTTGTTAAAAACTAGGATGCATGTTGTTCGCTTCGTGCCTCAGGTTGGCAGTTCTTTCCATTTACATTTTAAAAATGCAAAAAGTGCAGGAAGGGGGAAAAAAAAAAGAACTTGGCGCGCCTTCAAATTCCTAAGTAGAGGAATGTGATAAATGCATGTAGCAATTAGCTCAACCTGATAGTTAATTTCTTAGATAAAATGTCTTGAACAGCCGCCTCTCAGAACCTAAAGCTTGAACTCTGTCTCTGTTTCGGCAAACACACCTGACCTCTTCACAGGTTTCCCGGGGCAGGGTTTAAACCTGCGACCCCTTGGTCTGACCCCGTTGTCTTGAGTTGCAGCCACCTTTGATGCCCCTCACGTTCATATCAGGGAACACAAATTACAGAGATTTTCTTGCTGTTTACACGTTTCACAAAACACTTTACTGTGAAGAAAACATCTTGAACAGATGAGGGTTTATGTGTTGGTATGATGATGCAAACATATATCACATTATAATACACAGTTGTGTCTGGGATAAAACAGAACTTACACTAAAGACAACTTCTTTTACTTACGCTTACATTCTTGGCACACCATGAAGCGGTTTTGTTTAAGGTCATGACAGAAATGTCTGTAATGTTTGTCATATCAAACACTATTGATTTTCTATTGACTATTTTTATTCTAATTCATCTAATTAAATGAAAGACTCATTTTCCTTTAAAAATCATAATCAACATTTAATTTCAGTTAGTTTTAATTTTAGCTGGATAGGCACCAGCTCCCCTGCAACCCGCAACGGAGAAGCAAGTATCAAAACAGATGGATGGATTTTATTTATTAATTATATATTCATAATTAGCTCATCTTTGCTTACATTTCGTTTTGTGGTAAGTTGTAAACGCCAACGTTGACTGCGGTCATACTGCGAGAGGCGCGGGGTTCCTGGTCGCAAGTAAACAAAATAAAGAACTTTATTTTTTCTGTATTTAAAAGTAAAATTCTTGAATGTTCAAACACTGGATACTATTAGTAAGAACTGCAGCAAACTGTGGTGAGAAATCCTTTTGCAGGAATTCAGACTTTGCTTATCAGAAAGAGGAGAAAAAACAAAAACAACCCAACTATTTAAATGGAATAACAGAGACTGGACCGGTGACAAATGTTCTTTTAATGTAACCTGTACCTTTTAATATAACATGAATTGTATTTATTGCATGTTTGCTGTTAGCGTTATATTTACAATTAACTGTGCTTAAACTGTCACATTAACACCCACAAGTGTTAATTTCCAGCCATTAAGAGGGTTTTTTTCCTCCTACAATGGGGGAAAAACGGACAAAGAGATAAAAATCCTTGCTGTTTGCATTCAAAAAGAGGTTAAAAAGGAAACGGTGAAACACAGCTTGAGACAACACTGGTTAAAAACAGGATTAATCAATCAAACAGAAACCCAAATTTTAGTTTAAAAGTTTCTTCAAACTTTTATCGTCTGGAAAATACAGCAGACAGGCAACTTGTCTAACATCATAGAGTTAACTTAGCAGCTTAAAAAAGTTGAATTACGCTCATACTTTTGGATTTTGAAAACTTTTTATAACTTATTTTGTCTCAACAGCCACAGACTCTGTTTTATCTGTCATGATAGCTTGAAACTGCAGTTCCAGCAACCAAAACTCAACTGAAGTATTGAAACTTAAAGAGAAAGTCATAAAAATATTTCTGTTGGCGGATTAATTGTGATAATTGTGGCAGCCCTGCTTAACTGAAAAGCTAAAAAGTGTTGGTCCTTAAGGACAGCGTTCCTGCTGTGTGGCTTAGTGTGGATGTTGTCGAGACGTGGCACATTGATTGGTGCAATGCTCAGTGGGCAACTGAACTGGCAAAGCGTTCCCGTTGGTTTAATTTTCTGGCACTCTGTGCTTTTATTACTCCTATCCCCTCTCCACCACTTCTACAAGCTCCTCACACCCCTCACTTCCTGAACACACCTTCTCCCAATTGCTCTTATTACAAGCGTTTGATGTCAGGTGCAGCTTGCGCTTCCAGATGCCCCTGAGGAGCGAGGAAGTTTTGTTTTTTTTCTTTCCTAAATGCAGGTGACTGGTCATTAGATTGGCTTGTCAGATCTGTTGCCAGTGCCGCGGTTCTCACCTCTCGCAGCCCGGCGTGTCGACTGGAGAACCAGCTAACTCGAGTTGTACAGATTTGAGGTAACCTAATCTTCCAGCTGGTGTTTTTTTTATGATTAATGGGTTTGGAGAAGTCGATGCCTTTAAGCACACGTCACAATCGTAAAGCTGTATGTCTCGTCACTCAGCAGTATCCCAAAAGGGTGTGAGTCATTGTTTTTGTGGCCGACTGGCATGTTCTTTAGCAGGTGCTTTATTTATTTCTGTAAGGACGTTTTCTTTGTAGGACCTGAAAAATGTAAGCCCATTTAGAGGAGCATAAAGTAAACCTGTAAATTTGTACAAAACCAGTCACCTATCAAGCCAATGAGTACACCTGTCAGTTCAAAGGTTATACTTGCAAAAATACACCAAAAAGAAATCAGGAGCCTTTAATGTATTTTCTTTTAATAAACAGACTTAAGAAATGTTTTTTATATGTGCATCGTTTCATTTAAATCTATAGTATAATTTATTCTTTATTTCATACTTAAATATGGTGACATTATTGGTTGTTGCACCAATAGTTCATAGAAGGATAGTGACAAATCCCTTTGTTCTGAAGGTTTCTTCAAACATGAGCCTTAAATGTTCACATCCCCCCCCCCCCAAAAAAGACAATTACTGTTCCTGGACAGACTTGATGAGCAAATGTGTCACAACTATGTGTTTGCACTGGATTGAAGACAAGAGATTGCATCAAATGATAGTGTGCTTGTGATTAAGTTCAATGTCTTGTGCCGTCTTTAATCAGCGTCTGGCCCAGATGAAAAAGCTCGCTGGCTTTGTGTGTTTATCAGCTGTTTCAGGTCCACAGCTGTCCTTTGGAAGTAGAGAGCTGCCCGTAAATAATAAATATGTGGTGCATTTGTTTGGCCTGGAGCCAGCAGCGAGTGTGTGGTGTGTGTGTGTTTGTGTGCTCTTCTATGTTTGTTTCAAAGTTTTGTTCATTTTTTACCCTTTGATCTTTGTTGTAAAAATGCAGATCTCTCGGGGACACATTATTGCACTTTTTAACTAGAAAGAGGCCACGTTTTCTTTAAATTATTGCACCTGTGTTTTATTATAAGTCACAGCTTTTAGATGCTGTTTTATTTTTGGGAGGTGGGGGTGGTTTAAGATATATCTAAAGGGAACATTTATTTAAATTACATTTAAAAAAAATAAAAGTTGGCATCACAGTTTTGGTTTGCATAATGTACAGTATCTGACCAAATTACAGATCTTCTTGAAGAATCCTCTTTGGACAAATGAGACGAAAGTAGAGATATAGTTGGCTATGATACCAGGCACAGCATATCGGACAAAAACCTCATAGGAACTGTCAGCACGGTGGTGGAGGGCTGATAATTTGGGCTTGTTTTGTGGCCACAGGCGCTGGTCACCTTCCAATTATTGAGTCCAACATGAACTCCTTTGTAGATTAAAGTATTCTAGAGTCATAAATTGGCAAACCTACAACAGAATGACTGAAAAAGAAAAGAATTAAGGTGTTGCGATGGTCCATCTAAAGTACAGGCTTCAACTAAAATAATGCTGACAAGGGCCTTAAAAAGTATAAGACTGGTGCCTGCAATCTCTAATGAACTGAAACAATGTTATAAAGAAGAGTGGGCTACAGTTTCTCCTCAGTTATGAAGACGTTTAAAAGGTTCATGAACAGTGAACGAGTTTTATACAAAACCTTCGCACGGACTATTGGAGAAAAATAAGTTTTCCAGCACTGAAAAAAAGAAAAATCAAAATAAGTTTGAGTCAAGCACAAGAAAGAGGTGAGAATGAAAGTGGTAATTATTAAAAACAACCTGCAGACCAATGTATTCTTTTAAAGAAAGTTTTTATTATTTCTGAGCGCCCCACGGACCAGTACAGGTCCCTGGCCTGTTGGTTGGGGACCCCTGCTTTAAATCAGTAGCTGTTCAAACATTAGATTTACTCAGTTATTCAGACACTACTTTATTTGTTTAAGTTTTTATAAATAATGGCACGGTGTAGGTTGTGTTTATTTGATATTATTACTTGATAAGGACCAAATTATTTTTAGTAAGTCTTAAAATGGTACCCTTTAGATAAAGAGATGGTTCATTTTATTAAAATAAAATGAACCATCTCTTTATCTATTTATGTAAGCAATGTAAGCAATCCATTAGATTGGTTTCAGAAGTCTGGTTCATTTTATTAAAATAAAATGAACCAGACTTCTGAAATCAATCTAATGGATTGCTTACATTTTTCATTGATACAAACACATTTTAAACTAGAACTGCAAGCAGTTATCAACGGGTTCCAAGCCCCCACGCTCCACCCCTGTCCGCGCGCTCCGACCCCGGCGTCTCGCCGGCGTGGCTTCGCCGCCTCTCTCGGCGAACGGGCCGAGTCGAAGCTCGCCAGGACGGTGTGTACTCAAAGGCGCTTCGTAAGACGCAACGGTATAATTTGTGAAGAAAGCTCGGGAAGGAAAAGCTAACTGTCATTTGATACCACACAGAGGCAAAGAAATAAATTCATAAAAAATTCAATATTTATTTGAAAAATA